>NW_028118343.1:0-66517 GCF_965113295.1 Leuciscus leuciscus | reverse complement strand
CATCAATTACTATATAAACCAAGTTTCGTACAGATAAAACACACCGTTGCAGATATATGGACAGTTAAGATTCGGCCAATCAGATGCCCTTTATGCAAATGAGGGTGGTTACTAATGAGGGTGAAAGTCGTTTTTACCTCCCTACCTATATGCCATTTTAACCCTAACCTAACCATAGCCTCAAACTAACCCTAAACCCAAACTAACCATTAGTCCAAAGACTACTTTCAATATTTAACACAAAACAATAAAAAAATATGAACAAACAGTCGATCAAACTCATCTATCCATCTATCCATCTATCCATCTATCCATCTATCTATCCATCCATCCATCCATCACTCCATCACTCCATCACTCCATCCATCCATGTATAACACAGGCCTAAAAACATTCACTTTTTCAAACAAAAACTTTTTTTTTTTTAACAAAAAGTTGTTTAAACTCATGTATCTATATATTCATCTATTCATCTATCTATCTATTTATCTATCTATCCATCCATCCATCCATCCATCCATCACTCCATCCATCCATGTATAACACAGGCCTAAAAACATTCACTTTTTCAAACAAAAACATATTTTTTTTAACAAAAAGTGGTTTAAACTCATGTATCTATATATTCATCTATTCATCTATCTATCCATCCATCCATCCATCCATCCATCACTCCATCACTCCATCCATCAATGTAACACAGGCCTAAAAAACATTCACTTTTTCAAACAAAAACATTTTTTTTAACAAAAACATTTTTTTTAACAAAAAGTTGTTTCAACTCATGTACCTATCTATCCATCCATCCATCCATCCATCCATCCATCCATCCATCCATCCATCCATCCATCCATCCATCCATCCATCACTCCATCCATCAATCTATCTATAGAAATAGACACTTACCTGTCAGCATTGGTGCTGTTTCAGCACTCGTGCTGATATGCACGGCAAATGCAACCATTTTGCATTGACAGGTGAACAGCTGGGGGAAAACTCAAGTTCAGTTTGCGTCAGGGCGTCTGCATGGATGCAGGGTCAAAGGCCAAAGGCCTGGCACGCTACCTCACCTAACCAGCTAAACCTACCCACCACCTGCACAAAAAAACAGAAAACAAAACCAAAAAACACTGACCACTGGCGGGACCTACACAGACCCTACCCAAAATATACCAGGATAGACCACCCCTATATAAAATAACCCTAGATACAACAGCAATTTATAAAATAGACCCCTGTTAAAAAAAAACAAATCTAAAAAATAAAGTGCAGTACCGTGTCTACACACCTGGTGGCGCTAGAGGCGCACCAAACCACCACCAGTCGACTAGCCATACATCAATTACTATATAAACCAAGTTTCGTACAGATAAAACACACCGTTGCAGATATATGGACAGTTAAGATTCGGCCAATCAGATGCCCTTTATGCAAATGAGGGTGGTTACTAATGAGGGTGAAAGTCGTTTTTACCTCCCTACCTATATGCCATTTTAACCCTAACCTAACCATAGCCTCAAACTAACCCTAAACCCAAACTAACCATTAGTCCAAAGACTACTTTCAATATTTAACACAAAACAATAAAAAAATATGAACAAACAGTCGATCAAACTCATCTATCCATCTATCCATCTATCCATCTATCCATCTATCTATCCATCCATCCATCCATCACTCCATCACTCCATCACTCCATCCATCCATGTATAACACAGGCCTAAAAACATTCACTTTTTCAAACAAAAACTTTTTTTTTTTTAACAAAAAGTTGTTTAAACTCATGTATCTATATATTCATCTATTCATCTATCTATCTATTTATCTATCTATCCATCCATCCATCCATCCATCCATCACTCCATCCATCCATGTATAACACAGGCCTAAAAACATTCACTTTTTCAAACAAAAACATATTTTTTTTAACAAAAAGTGGTTTAAACTCATGTATCTATATATTCATCTATTCATCTATCTATCCATCCATCCATCCATCCATCCATCACTCCATCACTCCATCCATCAATGTAACACAGGCCTAAAAAACATTCACTTTTTCAAACAAAAACATTTTTTTTAACAAAAACATTTTTTTTAACAAAAAGTTGTTTCAACTCATGTACCTATCTATCCATCCATCCATCCATCCATCCATCCATCCATCCATCCATCCATCCATCCATCCATCCATCCATCCATCCTCCATCCATCAATCTATCTATAGAAATAGACACTTACCTGTCAGCATTGGTGCTGTTTCAGCACTCGTGCTGATATGCACGGCAAATGCAACCATTTTGCATTGACAGGTGAACAGCTGGGGGAAAACTCAAGTTCAGTTTGCGTCAGGGCGTCTGCATGGATGCAGGGTCAAAGGCCAAAGGCCTGGCACGCTACCTCACCTAACCAGCTAAACCTACCCACCACCTGCACAAAAAAACAGAAAACAAAACCAAAAAACACTGACCACTGGCGGGACCTACACAGACCCTACCCAAAATATACCAGGATAGACCACCCCTATATAAAATAACCCTAGATACAACAGCAATTTATAAAATAGACCCCTGTTAAAAAAAAACAAATCTAAAAAATAAAGTGCAGTACCGTGTCTACACACCTGGTGGCGCTAGAGGCGCACCAAACCACCACCAGTCGACTAGCCATACATCAATTACTATATAAACCAAGTTTCGTACAGATAAAACACACCGTTGCAGATATATGGACAGTTAAGATTCGGCCAATCAGATGCCCTTTATGCAAATGAGGGTGGTTACTAATGAGGGTGAAAGTCGTTTTTACCTCCCTACCTATATGCCATTTTAACCCTAACCTAACCATAGCCTCAAACTAACCCTAAACCCAAACTAACCATTAGTCCAAAGACTACTTTCAATATTTAACACAAAACAATAAAAAAATATGAACAAACAGTCGATCAAACTCATCTATCCATCTATCCATCTATCCATCTATCCATCTATCTATCCATCCATCCATCCATCACTCCATCACTCCATCACTCCATCCATCCATGTATAACACAGGCCTAAAAACATTCACTTTTTCAAACAAAAACTTTTTTTTTTTTAACAAAAAGTTGTTTAAACTCATGTATCTATATATTCATCTATTCATCTATCTATCTATTTATCTATCTATCCATCCATCCATCCATCCATCCATCACTCCATCCATCCATGTATAACACAGGCCTAAAAACATTCACTTTTTCAAACAAAAACATATTTTTTTTAACAAAAAGTGGTTTAAACTCATGTATCTATATATTCATCTATTCATCTATCTATCCATCCATCCATCCATCCATCCATCACTCCATCACTCCATCCATCAATGTAACACAGGCCTAAAAAACATTCACTTTTTCAAACAAAAACATTTTTTTTAACAAAAACATTTTTTTTAACAAAAAGTTGTTTCAACTCATGTACCTATCTATCCATCCATCCATCCATCCATCCATCCATCCATCCATCCATCCATCCATCCATCCATCCATCCATCCATCCTCCATCCATCAATCTATCTATAGAAATAGACACTTACCTGTCAGCATTGGTGCTGTTTCAGCACTCGTGCTGATATGCACGGCAAATGCAACCATTTTGCATTGACAGGTGAACAGCTGGGGGAAAACTCAAGTTCAGTTTGCGTCAGGGCGTCTGCATGGATGCAGGGTCAAAGGCCAAAGGCCTGGCACGCTACCTCACCTAACCAGCTAAACCTACCCACCACCTGCACAAAAAAACAGAAAACAAAACCAAAAAACACTGACCACTGGCGGGACCTACACAGACCCTACCCAAAATATACCAGGATAGACCACCCCTATATAAAATAACCCTAGATACAACAGCAATTTATAAAATAGACCCCTGTTAAAAAAAAACAAATCTAAAAAATAAAGTGCAGTACCGTGTCTACACACCTGGTGGCGCTAGAGGCGCACCAAACCACCACCAGTCGACTAGCCATACATCAATTACTATATAAACCAAGTTTCGTACAGATAAAACACACCGTTGCAGATATATGGACAGTTAAGATTCGGCCAATCAGATGCCCTTTATGCAAATGAGGGTGGTTACTAATGAGGGTGAAAGTCGTTTTTACCTCCCTACCTATATGCCATTTTAACCCTAACCTAACCATAGCCTCAAACTAACCCTAAACCCAAACTAACCATTAGTCCAAAGACTACTTTCAATATTTAACACAAAACAATAAAAAAATATGAACAAACAGTCGATCAAACTCATCTATCCATCTATCCATCTATCCATCTATCCATCTATCTATCCATCCATCCATCCATCACTCCATCACTCCATCACTCCATCCATCCATGTATAACACAGGCCTAAAAACATTCACTTTTTCAAACAAAAACTTTTTTTTTTTTAACAAAAAGTTGTTTAAACTCATGTATCTATATATTCATCTATTCATCTATCTATCTATTTATCTATCTATCCATCCATCCATCCATCCATCCATCACTCCATCCATCCATGTATAACACAGGCCTAAAAACATTCACTTTTTCAAACAAAAACATATTTTTTTTAACAAAAAGTGGTTTAAACTCATGTATCTATATATTCATCTATTCATCTATCTATCCATCCATCCATCCATCCATCCATCACTCCATCACTCCATCCATCAATGTAACACAGGCCTAAAAAACATTCACTTTTTCAAACAAAAACATTTTTTTTAACAAAAACATTTTTTTTAACAAAAAGTTGTTTCAACTCATGTACCTATCTATCCATCCATCCATCCATCCATCCATCCATCCATCCATCCATCCATCCATCCATCCATCCATCCATCCATCCATCCATCATCATCTATCTATAGAAATAGACACTTACCTGTCAGCATTGGTGCTGTTTCAGCACTCGTGCTGATATGCACGGCAAATGCAACCATTTTGCATTGACAGGTGAACAGCTGGGGGAAAACTCAAGTTCAGTTTGCGTCAGGGCGTCTGCATGGATGCAGGGTCAAAGGCCAAAGGCCTGGCACGCTACCTCACCTAACCAGCTAAACCTACCCACCACCTGCACAAAAAAACAGAAAACAAAACCAAAAAACACTGACCACTGGCGGGACCTACACAGACCCTACCCAAAATATACCAGGATAGACCACCCCTATATAAAATAACCCTAGATACAACAGCAATTTATAAAATAGACCCCTGTTAAAAAAAAACAAATCTAAAAAATAAAGTGCAGTACCGTGTCTACACACCTGGTGGCGCTAGAGGCGCACCAAACCACCACCAGTCGACTAGCCATACATCAATTACTATATAAACCAAGTTTCGTACAGATAAAACACACCGTTGCAGATATATGGACAGTTAAGATTCGGCCAATCAGATGCCCTTTATGCAAATGAGGGTGGTTACTAATGAGGGTGAAAGTCGTTTTTACCTCCCTACCTATATGCCATTTTAACCCTAACCTAACCATAGCCTCAAACTAACCCTAAACCCAAACTAACCATTAGTCCAAAGACTACTTTCAATATTTAACACAAAACAATAAAAAAATATGAACAAACAGTCGATCAAACTCATCTATCCATCTATCCATCTATCCATCTATCCATCTATCTATCCATCCATCCATCCATCACTCCATCACTCCATCACTCCATCCATCCATGTATAACACAGGCCTAAAAACATTCACTTTTTCAAACAAAAACTTTTTTTTTTTTAACAAAAAGTTGTTTAAACTCATGTATCTATATATTCATCTATTCATCTATCTATCTATTTATCTATCTATCCATCCATCCATCCATCCATCCATCACTCCATCCATCCATGTATAACACAGGCCTAAAAACATTCACTTTTTCAAACAAAAACATATTTTTTTTAACAAAAAGTGGTTTAAACTCATGTATCTATATATTCATCTATTCATCTATCTATCCATCCATCCATCCATCCATCCATCACTCCATCACTCCATCCATCAATGTAACACAGGCCTAAAAAACATTCACTTTTTCAAACAAAAACATTTTTTTTAACAAAAACATTTTTTTTAACAAAAAGTTGTTTCAACTCATGTACCTATCTATCCATCCATCCATCCATCCATCCATCCATCCATCCATCCATCCATCCATCCATCCATCCATCCATCACTCCATCCATCAATCTATCTATAGAAATAGACACTTACCTGTCAGCATTGGTGCTGTTTCAGCACTCGTGCTGATATGCACGGCAAATGCAACCATTTTGCATTGACAGGTGAACAGCTGGGGGAAAACTCAAGTTCAGTTTGCGTCAGGGCGTCTGCATGGATGCAGGGTCAAAGGCCAAAGGCCTGGCACGCTACCTCACCTAACCAGCTAAACCTACCCACCACCTGCACAAAAAAACAGAAAACAAAACCAAAAAACACTGACCACTGGCGGGACCTACACAGACCCTACCCAAAATATACCAGGATAGACCACCCCTATATAAAATAACCCTAGATACAACAGCAATTTATAAAATAGACCCCTGTTAAAAAAAAACAAATCTAAAAAATAAAGTGCAGTACCGTGTCTACACACCTGGTGGCGCTAGAGGCGCACCAAACCACCACCAGTCGACTAGCCATACATCAATTACTATATAAACCAAGTTTCGTACAGATAAAACACACCGTTGCAGATATATGGACAGTTAAGATTCGGCCAATCAGATGCCCTTTATGCAAATGAGGGTGGTTACTAATGAGGGTGAAAGTCGTTTTTACCTCCCTACCTATATGCCATTTTAACCCTAACCTAACCATAGCCTCAAACTAACCCTAAACCCAAACTAACCATTAGTCCAAAGACTACTTTCAATATTTAACACAAAACAATAAAAAAATATGAACAAACAGTCGATCAAACTCATCTATCCATCTATCCATCTATCCATCTATCCATCTATCTATCCATCCATCCATCCATCACTCCATCACTCCATCACTCCATCCATCCATGTATAACACAGGCCTAAAAACATTCACTTTTTCAAACAAAAACTTTTTTTTTTTTAACAAAAAGTTGTTTAAACTCATGTATCTATATATTCATCTATTCATCTATCTATCTATTTATCTATCTATCCATCCATCCATCCATCCATCCATCACTCCATCCATCCATGTATAACACAGGCCTAAAAACATTCACTTTTTCAAACAAAAACATATTTTTTTTAACAAAAAGTGGTTTAAACTCATGTATCTATATATTCATCTATTCATCTATCTATCCATCCATCCATCCATCCATCCATCACTCCATCACTCCATCCATCAATGTAACACAGGCCTAAAAAACATTCACTTTTTCAAACAAAAACATTTTTTTTAACAAAAACATTTTTTTTAACAAAAAGTTGTTTCAACTCATGTACCTATCTATCCATCCATCCATCCATCCATCCATCCATCCATCCATCCATCCATCCATCCATCCATCCATCCATCACTCCATCCATCAATCTATCTATAGAAATAGACACTTACCTGTCAGCATTGGTGCTGTTTCAGCACTCGTGCTGATATGCACGGCAAATGCAACCATTTTGCATTGACAGGTGAACAGCTGGGGGAAAACTCAAGTTCAGTTTGCGTCAGGGCGTCTGCATGGATGCAGGGTCAAAGGCCAAAGGCCTGGCACGCTACCTCACCTAACCAGCTAAACCTACCCACCACCTGCACAAAAAAACAGAAAACAAAACCAAAAAACACTGACCACTGGCGGGACCTACACAGACCCTACCCAAAATATACCAGGATAGACCACCCCTATATAAAATAACCCTAGATACAACAGCAATTTATAAAATAGACCCCTGTTAAAAAAAAACAAATCTAAAAAATAAAGTGCAGTACCGTGTCTACACACCTGGTGGCGCTAGAGGCGCACCAAACCACCACCAGTCGACTAGCCATACATCAATTACTATATAAACCAAGTTTCGTACAGATAAAACACACCGTTGCAGATATATGGACAGTTAAGATTCGGCCAATCAGATGCCCTTTATGCAAATGAGGGTGGTTACTAATGAGGGTGAAAGTCGTTTTTACCTCCCTACCTATATGCCATTTTAACCCTAACCTAACCATAGCCTCAAACTAACCCTAAACCCAAACTAACCATTAGTCCAAAGACTACTTTCAATATTTAACACAAAACAATAAAAAAATATGAACAAACAGTCGATCAAACTCATCTATCCATCTATCCATCTATCCATCTATCCATCTATCTATCCATCCATCCATCCATCACTCCATCACTCCATCACTCCATCCATCCATGTATAACACAGGCCTAAAAACATTCACTTTTTCAAACAAAAACTTTTTTTTTTTTAACAAAAAGTTGTTTAAACTCATGTATCTATATATTCATCTATTCATCTATCTATCTATTTATCTATCTATCCATCCATCCATCCATCCATCCATCACTCCATCCATCCATGTATAACACAGGCCTAAAAACATTCACTTTTTCAAACAAAAACATATTTTTTTTAACAAAAAGTGGTTTAAACTCATGTATCTATATATTCATCTATTCATCTATCTATCCATCCATCCATCCATCCATCCATCACTCCATCACTCCATCCATCAATGTAACACAGGCCTAAAAAACATTCACTTTTTCAAACAAAAACATTTTTTTTAACAAAAACATTTTTTTTAACAAAAAGTTGTTTCAACTCATGTACCTATCTATCCATCCATCCATCCATCCATCCATCCATCCATCCATCCATCCATCCATCCATCCATCCATCCATCACTCCATCCATCAATCTATCTATAGAAATAGACACTTACCTGTCAGCATTGGTGCTGTTTCAGCACTCGTGCTGATATGCACGGCAAATGCAACCATTTTGCATTGACAGGTGAACAGCTGGGGGAAAACTCAAGTTCAGTTTGCGTCAGGGCGTCTGCATGGATGCAGGGTCAAAGGCCAAAGGCCTGGCACGCTACCTCACCTAACCAGCTAAACCTACCCACCACCTGCACAAAAAAACAGAAAACAAAACCAAAAAACACTGACCACTGGCGGGACCTACACAGACCCTACCCAAAATATACCAGGATAGACCACCCCTATATAAAATAACCCTAGATACAACAGCAATTTATAAAATAGACCCCTGTTAAAAAAAAACAAATCTAAAAAATAAAGTGCAGTACCGTGTCTACACACCTGGTGGCGCTAGAGGCGCACCAAACCACCACCAGTCGACTAGCCATACATCAATTACTATATAAACCAAGTTTCGTACAGATAAAACACACCGTTGCAGATATATGGACAGTTAAGATTCGGCCAATCAGATGCCCTTTATGCAAATGAGGGTGGTTACTAATGAGGGTGAAAGTCGTTTTTACCTCCCTACCTATATGCCATTTTAACCCTAACCTAACCATAGCCTCAAACTAACCCTAAACCCAAACTAACCATTAGTCCAAAGACTACTTTCAATATTTAACACAAAACAATAAAAAAATATGAACAAACAGTCGATCAAACTCATCTATCCATCTATCCATCTATCCATCTATCCATCTATCTATCCATCCATCCATCCATCACTCCATCACTCCATCACTCCATCCATCCATGTATAACACAGGCCTAAAAACATTCACTTTTTCAAACAAAAACTTTTTTTTTTTTAACAAAAAGTTGTTTAAACTCATGTATCTATATATTCATCTATTCATCTATCTATCTATTTATCTATCTATCCATCCATCCATCCATCCATCCATCACTCCATCCATCCATGTATAACACAGGCCTAAAAACATTCACTTTTTCAAACAAAAACATATTTTTTTTAACAAAAAGTGGTTTAAACTCATGTATCTATATATTCATCTATTCATCTATCTATCCATCCATCCATCCATCCATCCATCACTCCATCACTCCATCCATCAATGTAACACAGGCCTAAAAAACATTCACTTTTTCAAACAAAAACATTTTTTTTAACAAAAACATTTTTTTTAACAAAAAGTTGTTTCAACTCATGTACCTATCTATCCATCCATCCATCCATCCATCCATCCATCCATCCATCCATCCATCCATCCATCCATCCATCCATCACTCCATCCATCAATCTATCTATAGAAATAGACACTTACCTGTCAGCATTGGTGCTGTTTCAGCACTCGTGCTGATATGCACGGCAAATGCAACCATTTTGCATTGACAGGTGAACAGCTGGGGGAAAACTCAAGTTCAGTTTGCGTCAGGGCGTCTGCATGGATGCAGGGTCAAAGGCCAAAGGCCTGGCACGCTACCTCACCTAACCAGCTAAACCTACCCACCACCTGCACAAAAAAACAGAAAACAAAACCAAAAAACACTGACCACTGGCGGGACCTACACAGACCCTACCCAAAATATACCAGGATAGACCACCCCTATATAAAATAACCCTAGATACAACAGCAATTTATAAAATAGACCCCTGTTAAAAAAAAACAAATCTAAAAAATAAAGTGCAGTACCGTGTCTACACACCTGGTGGCGCTAGAGGCGCACCAAACCACCACCAGTCGACTAGCCATACATCAATTACTATATAAACCAAGTTTCGTACAGATAAAACACACCGTTGCAGATATATGGACAGTTAAGATTCGGCCAATCAGATGCCCTTTATGCAAATGAGGGTGGTTACTAATGAGGGTGAAAGTCGTTTTTACCTCCCTACCTATATGCCATTTTAACCCTAACCTAACCATAGCCTCAAACTAACCCTAAACCCAAACTAACCATTAGTCCAAAGACTACTTTCAATATTTAACACAAAACAATAAAAAAATATGAACAAACAGTCGATCAAACTCATCTATCCATCTATCCATCTATCCATCTATCCATCTATCTATCCATCCATCCATCCATCACTCCATCACTCCATCACTCCATCCATCCATGTATAACACAGGCCTAAAAACATTCACTTTTTCAAACAAAAACTTTTTTTTTTTTAACAAAAAGTTGTTTAAACTCATGTATCTATATATTCATCTATTCATCTATCTATCTATTTATCTATCTATCCATCCATCCATCCATCCATCCATCACTCCATCCATCCATGTATAACACAGGCCTAAAAACATTCACTTTTTCAAACAAAAACATATTTTTTTTAACAAAAAGTGGTTTAAACTCATGTATCTATATATTCATCTATTCATCTATCTATCCATCCATCCATCCATCCATCCATCACTCCATCACTCCATCCATCAATGTAACACAGGCCTAAAAAACATTCACTTTTTCAAACAAAAACATTTTTTTTAACAAAAACATTTTTTTTAACAAAAAGTTGTTTCAACTCATGTACCTATCTATCCATCCATCCATCCATCCATCCATCCATCCATCCATCCATCCATCCATCCATCCATCCATCCATCCATCACTCCATCCATCAATCTATCTATAGAAATAGACACTTACCTGTCAGCATTGGTGCTGTTTCAGCACTCGTGCTGATATGCACGGCAAATGCAACCATTTTGCATTGACAGGTGAACAGCTGGGGGAAAACTCAAGTTCAGTTTGCGTCAGGGCGTCTGCATGGATGCAGGGTCAAAGGCCAAAGGCCTGGCACGCTACCTCACCTAACCAGCTAAACCTACCCACCACCTGCACAAAAAAACAGAAAACAAAACCAAAAAACACTGACCACTGGCGGGACCTACACAGACCCTACCCAAAATATACCAGGATAGACCACCCCTATATAAAATAACCCTAGATACAACAGCAATTTATAAAATAGACCCCTGTTAAAAAAAAACAAATCTAAAAAATAAAGTGCAGTACCGTGTCTACACACCTGGTGGCGCTAGAGGCGCACCAAACCACCACCAGTCGACTAGCCATACATCAATTACTATATAAACCAAGTTTCGTACAGATAAAACACACCGTTGCAGATATATGGACAGTTAAGATTCGGCCAATCAGATGCCCTTTATGCAAATGAGGGTGGTTACTAATGAGGGTGAAAGTCGTTTTTACCTCCCTACCTATATGCCATTTTAACCCTAACCTAACCATAGCCTCAAACTAACCCTAAACCCAAACTAACCATTAGTCCAAAGACTACTTTCAATATTTAACACAAAACAATAAAAAAATATGAACAAACAGTCGATCAAACTCATCTATCCATCTATCCATCTATCCATCTATCCATCTATCTATCCATCCATCCATCCATCACTCCATCACTCCATCACTCCATCCATCCATGTATAACACAGGCCTAAAAACATTCACTTTTTCAAACAAAAACTTTTTTTTTTTTAACAAAAAGTTGTTTAAACTCATGTATCTATATATTCATCTATTCATCTATCTATCTATTTATCTATCTATCCATCCATCCATCCATCCATCCATCACTCCATCCATCCATGTATAACACAGGCCTAAAAACATTCACTTTTTCAAACAAAAACATATTTTTTTTAACAAAAAGTGGTTTAAACTCATGTATCTATATATTCATCTATTCATCTATCTATCCATCCATCCATCCATCCATCCATCACTCCATCACTCCATCCATCAATGTAACACAGGCCTAAAAAACATTCACTTTTTCAAACAAAAACATTTTTTTTAACAAAAACATTTTTTTTAACAAAAAGTTGTTTCAACTCATGTACCTATCTATCTCCATCCATCCATCCATCCATCCATCCATCCATCCATCCATCCATCCATCCATCCATCCATCCATCACTCCATCCATCAATCTATCTATAGAAATAGACACTTACCTGTCAGCATTGGTGCTGTTGTTTCAGCACTCGTGCTGATATGCACGGCAAATGCAACCATTTTGCATTGACAGGTGAACAGCTGGGGGAAAACTCAAGTTCAGTTTGCGTCAGGGCGTCTGCATGGATGCAGGGTCAAAGGCCAAAGGCCTGGCACGCTACCTCACCTAACCAGCTAAACCTACCCACCACCTGCACAAAAAAACAGAAAACAAAACCAAAAAACACTGACCACTGGCGGGACCTACACAGACCCTACCCAAAATATACCAGGATAGACCACCCCTATATAAAATAACCCTAGATACAACAGCAATTTATAAAATAGACCCCTGTTAAAAAAAAACAAATCTAAAAAATAAAGTGCAGTACCGTGTCTACACACCTGGTGGCGCTAGAGGCGCACCAAACCACCACCAGTCGACTAGCCATACATCAATTACTATATAAACCAAGTTTCGTACAGATAAAACACACCGTTGCAGATATATGGACAGTTAAGATTCGGCCAATCAGATGCCCTTTATGCAAATGAGGGTGGTTACTAATGAGGGTGAAAGTCGTTTTTACCTCCCTACCTATATGCCATTTTAACCCTAACCTAACCATAGCCTCAAACTAACCCTAAACCCAAACTAACCATTAGTCCAAAGACTACTTTCAATATTTAACACAAAACAATAAAAAAATATGAACAAACAGTCGATCAAACTCATCTATCCATCTATCCATCTATCCATCTATCCATCTATCTATCCATCCATCCATCCATCACTCCATCACTCCATCACTCCATCCATCCATGTATAACACAGGCCTAAAAACATTCACTTTTTCAAACAAAAACTTTTTTTTTTTTAACAAAAAGTTGTTTAAACTCATGTATCTATATATTCATCTATTCATCTATCTATCTATTTATCTATCTATCCATCCATCCATCCATCCATCCATCACTCCATCCATCCATGTATAACACAGGCCTAAAAACATTCACTTTTTCAAACAAAAACATATTTTTTTTAACAAAAAGTGGTTTAAACTCATGTATCTATATATTCATCTATTCATCTATCTATCCATCCATCCATCCATCCATCCATCACTCCATCACTCCATCCATCAATGTAACACAGGCCTAAAAAACATTCACTTTTTCAAACAAAAACATTTTTTTTAACAAAAACATTTTTTTTAACAAAAAGTTGTTTCAACTCATGTACCTATCTATCCATCCATCCATCCATCCATCCATCCATCCATCCATCCATCCATCCATCCATCCATCCATCCATCACTCCATCCATCAATCTATCTATAGAAATAGACACTTACCTGTCAGCATTGGTGCTGTTTCAGCACTCGTGCTGATATGCACGGCAAATGCAACCATTTTGCATTGACAGGTGAACAGCTGGGGGAAAACTCAAGTTCAGTTTGCGTCAGGGCGTCTGCATGGATGCAGGGTCAAAGGCCAAAGGCCTGGCACGCTACCTCACCTAACCAGCTAAACCTACCCACCACCTGCACAAAAAAACAGAAAACAAAACCAAAAAACACTGACCACTGGCGGGACCTACACAGACCCTACCCAAAATATACCAGGATAGACCACCCCTATATAAAATAACCCTAGATACAACAGCAATTTATAAAATAGACCCCTGTTAAAAAAAAACAAATCTAAAAAATAAAGTGCAGTACCGTGTCTACACACCTGGTGGCGCTAGAGGCGCACCAAACCACCACCAGTCGACTAGCCATACATCAATTACTATATAAACCAAGTTTCGTACAGATAAAACACACCGTTGCAGATATATGGACAGTTAAGATTCGGCCAATCAGATGCCCTTTATGCAAATGAGGGTGGTTACTAATGAGGGTGAAAGTCGTTTTTACCTCCCTACCTATATGCCATTTTAACCCTAACCTAACCATAGCCTCAAACTAACCCTAAACCCAAACTAACCATTAGTCCAAAGACTACTTTCAATATTTAACACAAAACAATAAAAAAATATGAACAAACAGTCGATCAAACTCATCTATCCATCTATCCATCTATCCATCTATCCATCTATCTATCCATCCATCCATCCATCACTCCATCACTCCATCACTCCATCCATCCATGTATAACACAGGCCTAAAAACATTCACTTTTTCAAACAAAAACTTTTTTTTTTTTAACAAAAAGTTGTTTAAACTCATGTATCTATATATTCATCTATTCATCTATCTATCTATTTATCTATCTATCCATCCATCCATCCATCCATCCATCACTCCATCCATCCATGTATAACACAGGCCTAAAAACATTCACTTTTTCAAACAAAAACATATTTTTTTTAACAAAAAGTGGTTTAAACTCATGTATCTATATATTCATCTATTCATCTATCTATCCATCCATCCATCCATCCATCCATCACTCCATCACTCCATCCATCAATGTAACACAGGCCTAAAAAACATTCACTTTTTCAAACAAAAACATTTTTTTTAACAAAAACATTTTTTTTAACAAAAAGTTGTTTCAACTCATGTACCTATCTATCCATCCATCCATCCATCCATCCATCCATCCATCCATCCATCCATCCATCCATCCATCCATCCATCCATCACTCCATCCATCAATCTATCTATAGAAATAGACACTTACCTGTCAGCATTGGTGCTGTTTCAGCACTCGTGCTGATATGCACGGCAAATGCAACCATTTTGCATTGACAGGTGAACAGCTGGGGGAAAACTCAAGTTCAGTTTGCGTCAGGGCGTCTGCATGGATGCAGGGTCAAAGGCCAAAGGCCTGGCACGCTACCTCACCTAACCAGCTAAACCTACCCACCACCTGCACAAAAAAACAGAAAACAAAACCAAAAAACACTGACCACTGGCGGGACCTACACAGACCCTACCCAAAATATACCAGGATAGACCACCCCTATATAAAATAACCCTAGATACAACAGCAATTTATAAAATAGACCCCTGTTAAAAAAAAACAAATCTAAAAAATAAAGTGCAGTACCGTGTCTACACACCTGGTGGCGCTAGAGGCGCACCAAACCACCACCAGTCGACTAGCCATACATCAATTACTATATAAACCAAGTTTCGTACAGATAAAACACACCGTTGCAGATATATGGACAGTTAAGATTCGGCCAATCAGATGCCCTTTATGCAAATGAGGGTGGTTACTAATGAGGGTGAAAGTCGTTTTTACCTCCCTACCTATATGCCATTTTAACCCTAACCTAACCATAGCCTCAAACTAACCCTAAACCCAAACTAACCATTAGTCCAAAGACTACTTTCAATATTTAACACAAAACAATAAAAAAATATGAACAAACAGTCGATCAAACTCATCTATCCATCTATCCATCTATCCATCTATCCATCTATCTATCCATCCATCCATCCATCACTCCATCACTCCATCACTCCATCCATCCATGTATAACACAGGCCTAAAAACATTCACTTTTTCAAACAAAAACTTTTTTTTTTTTAACAAAAAGTTGTTTAAACTCATGTATCTATATATTCATCTATTCATCTATCTATCTATTTATCTATCTATCCATCCATCCATCCATCCATCCATCACTCCATCCATCCATGTATAACACAGGCCTAAAAACATTCACTTTTTCAAACAAAAACATATTTTTTTTAACAAAAAGTGGTTTAAACTCATGTATCTATATATTCATCTATTCATCTATCTATCCATCCATCCATCCATCCATCCATCACTCCATCACTCCATCCATCAATGTAACACAGGCCTAAAAAACATTCACTTTTTCAAACAAAAACATTTTTTTTAACAAAAACATTTTTTTTAACAAAAAGTTGTTTCAACTCATGTACCTATCATCATCCATCCATCCATCCATCCATCCATCCATCCATCCATCCATCCATCCATCCATCCATCCATCCATCACTCCATCCATCAATCTATCTATAGAAATAGACACTTACCTGTCAGCATTGGTGCTGTTTCAGCACTCGTGCTGATATGCACGGCAAATGCAACCATTTTGCATTGACAGGTGAACAGCTGGGGGAAAACTCAAGTTCAGTTTGCGTCAGGGCGTCTGCATGGATGCAGGGTCAAAGGCCAAAGGCCTGGCACGCTACCTCACCTAACCAGCTAAACCTACCCACCACCTGCACAAAAAAACAGAAAACAAAACCAAAAAACACTGACCACTGGCGGGACCTACACAGACCCTACCCAAAATATACCAGGATAGACCACCCCTATATAAAATAACCCTAGATACAACAGCAATTTATAAAATAGACCCCTGTTAAAAAAAAACAAATCTAAAAAATAAAGTGCAGTACCGTGTCTACACACCTGGTGGCGCTAGAGGCGCACCAAACCACCACCAGTCGACTAGCCATACATCAATTACTATATAAACCAAGTTTCGTACAGATAAAACACACCGTTGCAGATATATGGACAGTTAAGATTCGGCCAATCAGATGCCCTTTATGCAAATGAGGGTGGTTACTAATGAGGGTGAAAGTCGTTTTTACCTCCCTACCTATATGCCATTTTAACCCTAACCTAACCATAGCCTCAAACTAACCCTAAACCCAAACTAACCATTAGTCCAAAGACTACTTTCAATATTTAACACAAAACAATAAAAAAATATGAACAAACAGTCGATCAAACTCATCTATCCATCTATCCATCTATCCATCTATCCATCTATCTATCCATCCATCCATCCATCACTCCATCACTCCATCACTCCATCCATCCATGTATAACACAGGCCTAAAAACATTCACTTTTTCAAACAAAAACTTTTTTTTTTTTAACAAAAAGTTGTTTAAACTCATGTATCTATATATTCATCTATTCATCTATCTATCTATTTATCTATCTATCCATCCATCCATCCATCCATCCATCACTCCATCCATCCATGTATAACACAGGCCTAAAAACATTCACTTTTTCAAACAAAAACATATTTTTTTTAACAAAAAGTGGTTTAAACTCATGTATCTATATATTCATCTATTCATCTATCTATCCATCCATCCATCCATCCATCCATCACTCCATCACTCCATCCATCAATGTAACACAGGCCTAAAAAACATTCACTTTTTCAAACAAAAACATTTTTTTTAACAAAAACATTTTTTTTAACAAAAAGTTGTTTCAACTCATGTACCTATCTCATCCATCATCCATCCATCCATCCATCCATCCATCCATCCATCCATCCATCCATCCATCCATCCATCCATCACTCCATCCATCAATCTATCTATAGAAATAGACACTTACCTGTCAGCATTGGTGCTGTTTCAGCACTCGTGCTGATATGCACGGCAAATGCAACCATTTTGCATTGACAGGTGAACAGCTGGGGGAAAACTCAAGTTCAGTTTGCGTCAGGGCGTCTGCATGGATGCAGGGTCAAAGGCCAAAGGCCTGGCACGCTACCTCACCTAACCAGCTAAACCTACCCACCACCTGCACAAAAAAACAGAAAACAAAACCAAAAAACACTGACCACTGGCGGGACCTACACAGACCCTACCCAAAATATACCAGGATAGACCACCCCTATATAAAATAACCCTAGATACAACAGCAATTTATAAAATAGACCCCTGTTAAAAAAAAACAAATCTAAAAAATAAAGTGCAGTACCGTGTCTACACACCTGGTGGCGCTAGAGGCGCACCAAACCACCACCAGTCGACTAGCCATACATCAATTACTATATAAACCAAGTTTCGTACAGATAAAACACACCGTTGCAGATATATGGACAGTTAAGATTCGGCCAATCAGATGCCCTTTATGCAAATGAGGGTGGTTACTAATGAGGGTGAAAGTCGTTTTTACCTCCCTACCTATATGCCATTTTAACCCTAACCTAACCATAGCCTCAAACTAACCCTAAACCCAAACTAACCATTAGTCCAAAGACTACTTTCAATATTTAACACAAAACAATAAAAAAATATGAACAAACAGTCGATCAAACTCATCTATCCATCTATCCATCTATCCATCTATCCATCTATCTATCCATCCATCCATCCATCACTCCATCACTCCATCACTCCATCCATCCATGTATAACACAGGCCTAAAAACATTCACTTTTTCAAACAAAAACTTTTTTTTTTTTAACAAAAAGTTGTTTAAACTCATGTATCTATATATTCATCTATTCATCTATCTATCTATTTATCTATCTATCCATCCATCCATCCATCCATCCATCACTCCATCCATCCATGTATAACACAGGCCTAAAAACATTCACTTTTTCAAACAAAAACATATTTTTTTTAACAAAAAGTGGTTTAAACTCATGTATCTATATATTCATCTATTCATCTATCTATCCATCCATCCATCCATCCATCCATCACTCCATCACTCCATCCATCAATGTAACACAGGCCTAAAAAACATTCACTTTTTCAAACAAAAACATTTTTTTTAACAAAAACATTTTTTTTAACAAAAAGTTGTTTCAACTCATGTACCTATCTATCCATCCATCCATCCATCCATCCATCCATCCATCCATCCATCCATCCATCCATCCATCCATCCATCACTCCATCCATCAATCTATCTATAGAAATAGACACTTACCTGTCAGCATTGGTGCTGTTTCAGCACTCGTGCTGATATGCACGGCAAATGCAACCATTTTGCATTGACAGGTGAACAGCTGGGGGAAAACTCAAGTTCAGTTTGCGTCAGGGCGTCTGCATGGATGCAGGGTCAAAGGCCAAAGGCCTGGCACGCTACCTCACCTAACCAGCTAAACCTACCCACCACCTGCACAAAAAAACAGAAAACAAAACCAAAAAACACTGACCACTGGCGGGACCTACACAGACCCTACCCAAAATATACCAGGATAGACCACCCCTATATAAAATAACCCTAGATACAACAGCAATTTATAAAATAGACCCCTGTTAAAAAAAAACAAATCTAAAAAATAAAGTGCAGTACCGTGTCTACACACCTGGTGGCGCTAGAGGCGCACCAAACCACCACCAGTCGACTAGCCATACATCAATTACTATATAAACCAAGTTTCGTACAGATAAAACACACCGTTGCAGATATATGGACAGTTAAGATTCGGCCAATCAGATGCCCTTTATGCAAATGAGGGTGGTTACTAATGAGGGTGAAAGTCGTTTTTACCTCCCTACCTATATGCCATTTTAACCCTAACCTAACCATAGCCTCAAACTAACCCTAAACCCAAACTAACCATTAGTCCAAAGACTACTTTCAATATTTAACACAAAACAATAAAAAAATATGAACAAACAGTCGATCAAACTCATCTATCCATCTATCCATCTATCCATCTATCCATCTATCTATCCATCCATCCATCCATCACTCCATCACTCCATCACTCCATCCATCCATGTATAACACAGGCCTAAAAACATTCACTTTTTCAAACAAAAACTTTTTTTTTTTTAACAAAAAGTTGTTTAAACTCATGTATCTATATATTCATCTATTCATCTATCTATCTATTTATCTATCTATCCATCCATCCATCCATCCATCCATCACTCCATCCATCCATGTATAACACAGGCCTAAAAACATTCACTTTTTCAAACAAAAACATATTTTTTTTAACAAAAAGTGGTTTAAACTCATGTATCTATATATTCATCTATTCATCTATCTATCCATCCATCCATCCATCCATCCATCACTCCATCACTCCATCCATCAATGTAACACAGGCCTAAAAAACATTCACTTTTTCAAACAAAAACATTTTTTTTAACAAAAACATTTTTTTTAACAAAAAGTTGTTTCAACTCATGTACCTATCATATCCATCCATCCATCCATCCATCCATCCATCCATCCATCCATCCATCCATCCATCCATCCATCCATCACTCCATCCATCAATCTATCTATAGAAATAGACACTTACCTGTCAGCATTGGTGCTGTTTCAGCACTCGTGCTGATATGCACGGCAAATGCAACCATTTTGCATTGACAGGTGAACAGCTGGGGGAAAACTCAAGTTCAGTTTGCGTCAGGGCGTCTGCATGGATGCAGGGTCAAAGGCCAAAGGCCTGGCACGCTACCTCACCTAACCAGCTAAACCTACCCACCACCTGCACAAAAAAACAGAAAACAAAACCAAAAAACACTGACCACTGGCGGGACCTACACAGACCCTACCCAAAATATACCAGGATAGACCACCCCTATATAAAATAACCCTAGATACAACAGCAATTTATAAAATAGACCCCTGTTAAAAAAAAACAAATCTAAAAAATAAAGTGCAGTACCGTGTCTACACACCTGGTGGCGCTAGAGGCGCACCAAACCACCACCAGTCGACTAGCCATACATCAATTACTATATAAACCAAGTTTCGTACAGATAAAACACACCGTTGCAGATATATGGA
Source organism: Leuciscus leuciscus (assembly GCF_965113295.1). Lineage (NCBI taxonomy): Eukaryota > Metazoa > Chordata > Actinopteri > Cypriniformes > Leuciscidae > Leuciscus > Leuciscus leuciscus. The sequence continues at coordinate 45,112 of NW_028118343.1, read as the reverse complement.
CAGTTAAGATTCGGCCAATCAGATGCCCTTTATGCAAATGAGGGTGGTTACTAATGAGGGTGAAAGTCGTTTTTACCTCCCTACCTATATGCCATTTTAACCCTAACCTAACCATAGCCTCAAACTAACCCTAAACCCAAACTAACCATTAGTCCAAAGACTACTTTCAATATTTAACACAAAACAATAAAAAAATATGAACAAACAGTCGATCAAACTCATCTATCCATCTATCCATCTATCCATCTATCCATCTATCTATCCATCCATCCATCCATCACTCCATCACTCCATCACTCCATCCATCCATGTATAACACAGGCCTAAAAACATTCACTTTTTCAAACAAAAACTTTTTTTTTTTTAACAAAAAGTTGTTTAAACTCATGTATCTATATATTCATCTATTCATCTATCTATCTATTTATCTATCTATCCATCCATCCATCCATCCATCCATCACTCCATCCATCCATGTATAACACAGGCCTAAAAACATTCACTTTTTCAAACAAAAACATATTTTTTTTAACAAAAAGTGGTTTAAACTCATGTATCTATATATTCATCTATTCATCTATCTATCCATCCATCCATCCATCCATCCATCACTCCATCACTCCATCCATCAATGTAACACAGGCCTAAAAAACATTCACTTTTTCAAACAAAAACATTTTTTTTAACAAAAACATTTTTTTTAACAAAAAGTTGTTTCAACTCATGTACCTATCTATCCATCCATCCATCCATCCATCCATCCATCCATCCATCCATCCATCCATCCATCCATCCATCCATCCATCACTCCATCCATCAATCTATCTATAGAAATAGACACTTACCTGTCAGCATTGGTGCTGTTTCAGCACTCGTGCTGATATGCACGGCAAATGCAACCATTTTGCATTGACAGGTGAACAGCTGGGGGAAAACTCAAGTTCAGTTTGCGTCAGGGCGTCTGCATGGATGCAGGGTCAAAGGCCAAAGGCCTGGCACGCTACCTCACCTAACCAGCTAAACCTACCCACCACCTGCACAAAAAAACAGAAAACAAAACCAAAAAACACTGACCACTGGCGGGACCTACACAGACCCTACCCAAAATATACCAGGATAGACCACCCCTATATAAAATAACCCTAGATACAACAGCAATTTATAAAATAGACCCCTGTTAAAAAAAAACAAATCTAAAAAATAAAGTGCAGTACCGTGTCTACACACCTGGTGGCGCTAGAGGCGCACCAAACCACCACCAGTCGACTAGCCATACATCAATTACTATATAAACCAAGTTTCGTACAGATAAAACACACCGTTGCAGATATATGGACAGTTAAGATTCGGCCAATCAGATGCCCTTTATGCAAATGAGGGTGGTTACTAATGAGGGTGAAAGTCGTTTTTACCTCCCTACCTATATGCCATTTTAACCCTAACCTAACCATAGCCTCAAACTAACCCTAAACCCAAACTAACCATTAGTCCAAAGACTACTTTCAATATTTAACACAAAACAATAAAAAAATATGAACAAACAGTCGATCAAACTCATCTATCCATCTATCCATCTATCCATCTATCCATCTATCTATCCATCCATCCATCCATCACTCCATCACTCCATCACTCCATCCATCCATGTATAACACAGGCCTAAAAACATTCACTTTTTCAAACAAAAACTTTTTTTTTTTTAACAAAAAGTTGTTTAAACTCATGTATCTATATATTCATCTATTCATCTATCTATCTATTTATCTATCTATCCATCCATCCATCCATCCATCCATCACTCCATCCATCCATGTATAACACAGGCCTAAAAACATTCACTTTTTCAAACAAAAACATATTTTTTTTAACAAAAAGTGGTTTAAACTCATGTATCTATATATTCATCTATTCATCTATCTATCCATCCATCCATCCATCCATCCATCACTCCATCACTCCATCCATCAATGTAACACAGGCCTAAAAAACATTCACTTTTTCAAACAAAAACATTTTTTTTAACAAAAACATTTTTTTTAACAAAAAGTTGTTTCAACTCATGTACCTATCTATCCATCCATCCATCCATCCATCCATCCATCCATCCATCCATCCATCCATCCATCCATCCATCCATCCATCACTCCATCCATCAATCTATCTATAGAAATAGACACTTACCTGTCAGCATTGGTGCTGTTTCAGCACTCGTGCTGATATGCACGGCAAATGCAACCATTTTGCATTGACAGGTGAACAGCTGGGGGAAAACTCAAGTTCAGTTTGCGTCAGGGCGTCTGCATGGATGCAGGGTCAAAGGCCAAAGGCCTGGCACGCTACCTCACCTAACCAGCTAAACCTACCCACCACCTGCACAAAAAAACAGAAAACAAAACCAAAAAACACTGACCACTGGCGGGACCTACACAGACCCTACCCAAAATATACCAGGATAGACCACCCCTATATAAAATAACCCTAGATACAACAGCAATTTATAAAATAGACCCCTGTTAAAAAAAAACAAATCTAAAAAATAAAGTGCAGTACCGTGTCTACACACCTGGTGGCGCTAGAGGCGCACCAAACCACCACCAGTCGACTAGCCATACATCAATTACTATATAAACCAAGTTTCGTACAGATAAAACACACCGTTGCAGATATATGGACAGTTAAGATTCGGCCAATCAGATGCCCTTTATGCAAATGAGGGTGGTTACTAATGAGGGTGAAAGTCGTTTTTACCTCCCTACCTATATGCCATTTTAACCCTAACCTAACCTAACCTAACCTAGCCCCAAACTAACCCTAAACCCAAACTAACCATTAGTCCAAAGACTACTTTCAATATTTAACACAAAACAATAAAAAAATATGAACAAACAGTCGATCAAACTCATCTATCCATCTATCCATCTATCCATCTATCCATCTATCTATCCATCCATCCATCCATCACTCCATCACTCCATCACTCCATCCATCCATGTATAACACAGGCCTAAAAACATTCACTTTTTCAAACAAAAACTTTTTTTTTTTTAACAAAAAGTTGTTTAAACTCATGTATCTATATATTCATCTATTCATCTATCTATCTATTTATCTATCTATCCATCCATCCATCCATCCATCCATCACTCCATCCATCCATGTATAACACAGGCCTAAAAACATTCACTTTTTCAAACAAAAACATATTTTTTTTAACAAAAAGTGGTTTAAACTCATGTATCTATATATTCATCTATTCATCTATCTATCCATCCATCCATCCATCCATCCATCACTCCATCACTCCATCCATCAATGTAACACAGGCCTAAAAAACATTCACTTTTTCAAACAAAAACATTTTTTTTAACAAAAACATTTTTTTTAACAAAAAGTTGTTTCAACTCATGTACCTATCATCCATCCATCCATCCATCCATCCATCCATCCATCCATCCATCCATCCATCCATCCATCCATCCATCACTCCATCCATCAATCTATCTATAGAAATAGACACTTACCTGTCAGCATTGGTGCTGTTTCAGCACTCGTGCTGATATGCACGGCAAATGCAACCATTTTGCATTGACAGGTGAACAGCTGGGGGAAAACTCAAGTTCAGTTTGCGTCAGGGCGTCTGCATGGATGCAGGGTCAAAGGCCAAAGGCCTGGCACGCTACCTCACCTAACCAGCTAAACCTACCCACCACCTGCACAAAAAAACAGAAAACAAAACCAAAAAACACTGACCACTGGCGGGACCTACACAGACCCTACCCAAAATATACCAGGATAGACCACCCCTATATAAAATAACCCTAGATACAACAGCAATTTATAAAATAGACCCCTGTTAAAAAAAAACAAATCTAAAAAATAAAGTGCAGTACCGTGTCTACACACCTGGTGGCGCTAGAGGCGCACCAAACCACCACCAGTCGACTAGCCATACATCAATTACTATATAAACCAAGTTTCGTACAGATAAAACACACCGTTGCAGATATATGGACAGTTAAGATTCGGCCAATCAGATGCCCTTTATGCAAATGAGGGTGGTTACTAATGAGGGTGAAAGTCGTTTTTACCTCCCTACCTATATGCCATTTTAACCCTAACCTAACCATAGCCTCAAACTAACCCTAAACCCAAACTAACCATTAGTCCAAAGACTACTTTCAATATTTAACACAAAACAATAAAAAAATATGAACAAACAGTCGATCAAACTCATCTATCCATCTATCCATCTATCCATCTATCCATCTATCTATCCATCCATCCATCCATCACTCCATCACTCCATCACTCCATCCATCCATGTATAACACAGGCCTAAAAACATTCACTTTTTCAAACAAAAACTTTTTTTTTTTTAACAAAAAGTTGTTTAAACTCATGTATCTATATATTCATCTATTCATCTATCTATCTATTTATCTATCTATCCATCCATCCATCCATCCATCCATCACTCCATCCATCCATGTATAACACAGGCCTAAAAACATTCACTTTTTCAAACAAAAACATATTTTTTTTAACAAAAAGTGGTTTAAACTCATGTATCTATATATTCATCTATTCATCTATCTATCCATCCATCCATCCATCCATCCATCACTCCATCACTCCATCCATCAATGTAACACAGGCCTAAAAAACATTCACTTTTTCAAACAAAAACATTTTTTTTAACAAAAACATTTTTTTTAACAAAAAGTTGTTTCAACTCATGTACCTATCTATCCATCCATCCATCCATCCATCCATCCATCCATCCATCCATCCATCCATCCATCCATCCATCCATCACTCCATCCATCAATCTATCTATAGAAATAGACACTTACCTGTCAGCATTGGTGCTGTTTCAGCACTCGTGCTGATATGCACGGCAAATGCAACCATTTTGCATTGACAGGTGAACAGCTGGGGGAAAACTCAAGTTCAGTTTGCGTCAGGGCGTCTGCATGGATGCAGGGTCAAAGGCCAAAGGCCTGGCACGCTACCTCACCTAACCAGCTAAACCTACCCACCACCTGCACAAAAAAACAGAAAACAAAACCAAAAAACACTGACCACTGGCGGGACCTACACAGACCCTACCCAAAATATACCAGGATAGACCACCCCTATATAAAATAACCCTAGATACAACAGCAATTTATAAAATAGACCCCTGTTAAAAAAAAACAAATCTAAAAAATAAAGTGCAGTACCGTGTCTACACACCTGGTGGCGCTAGAGGCGCACCAAACCACCACCAGTCGACTAGCCATACATCAATTACTATATAAACCAAGTTTCGTACAGATAAAACACACCGTTGCAGATATATGGACAGTTAAGATTCGGCCAATCAGATGCCCTTTATGCAAATGAGGGTGGTTACTAATGAGGGTGAAAGTCGTTTTTACCTCCCTACCTATATGCCATTTTAACCCTAACCTAACCATAGCCTCAAACTAACCCTAAACCCAAACTAACCATTAGTCCAAAGACTACTTTCAATATTTAACACAAAACAATAAAAAAATATGAACAAACAGTCGATCAAACTCATCTATCCATCTATCCATCTATCCATCTATCCATCTATCTATCCATCCATCCATCCATCACTCCATCACTCCATCACTCCATCCATCCATGTATAACACAGGCCTAAAAACATTCACTTTTTCAAACAAAAACTTTTTTTTTTTTAACAAAAAGTTGTTTAAACTCATGTATCTATATATTCATCTATTCATCTATCTATCTATTTATCTATCTATCCATCCATCCATCCATCCATCCATCACTCCATCCATCCATGTATAACACAGGCCTAAAAACATTCACTTTTTCAAACAAAAACATATTTTTTTTAACAAAAAGTGGTTTAAACTCATGTATCTATATATTCATCTATTCATCTATCTATCCATCCATCCATCCATCCATCCATCACTCCATCACTCCATCCATCAATGTAACACAGGCCTAAAAAACATTCACTTTTTCAAACAAAAACATTTTTTTTAACAAAAACATTTTTTTTAACAAAAAGTTGTTTCAACTCATGTACCTATCTATCCATCCATCCATCCATCCATCCATCCATCCATCCATCCATCCATCCATCCATCCATCCATCCATCCATCCTCCATCCATCAATCTATCTATAGAAATAGACACTTACCTGTCAGCATTGGTGCTGTTTCAGCACTCGTGCTGATATGCACGGCAAATGCAACCATTTTGCATTGACAGGTGAACAGCTGGGGGAAAACTCAAGTTCAGTTTGCGTCAGGGCGTCTGCATGGATGCAGGGTCAAAGGCCAAAGGCCTGGCACGCTACCTCACCTAACCAGCTAAACCTACCCACCACCTGCACAAAAAAACAGAAAACAAAACCAAAAAACACTGACCACTGGCGGGACCTACACAGACCCTACCCAAAATATACCAGGATAGACCACCCCTATATAAAATAACCCTAGATACAACAGCAATTTATAAAATAGACCCCTGTTAAAAAAAAACAAATCTAAAAAATAAAGTGCAGTACCGTGTCTACACACCTGGTGGCGCTAGAGGCGCACCAAACCACCACCAGTCGACTAGCCATACATCAATTACTATATAAACCAAGTTTCGTACAGATAAAACACACCGTTGCAGATATATGGACAGTTAAGATTCGGCCAATCAGATGCCCTTTATGCAAATGAGGGTGGTTACTAATGAGGGTGAAAGTCGTTTTTACCTCCCTACCTATATGCCATTTTAACCCTAACCTAACCATAGCCTCAAACTAACCCTAAACCCAAACTAACCATTAGTCCAAAGACTACTTTCAATATTTAACACAAAACAATAAAAAAATATGAACAAACAGTCGATCAAACTCATCTATCCATCTATCCATCTATCCATCTATCCATCTATCTATCCATCCATCCATCCATCACTCCATCACTCCATCACTCCATCCATCCATGTATAACACAGGCCTAAAAACATTCACTTTTTCAAACAAAAACTTTTTTTTTTTTAACAAAAAGTTGTTTAAACTCATGTATCTATATATTCATCTATTCATCTATCTATCTATTTATCTATCTATCCATCCATCCATCCATCCATCCATCACTCCATCCATCCATGTATAACACAGGCCTAAAAACATTCACTTTTTCAAACAAAAACATATTTTTTTTAACAAAAAGTGGTTTAAACTCATGTATCTATATATTCATCTATTCATCTATCTATCCATCCATCCATCCATCCATCCATCACTCCATCACTCCATCCATCAATGTAACACAGGCCTAAAAAACATTCACTTTTTCAAACAAAAACATTTTTTTTAACAAAAACATTTTTTTTAACAAAAAGTTGTTTCAACTCATGTACCTATCTATCCATCCATCCATCCATCCATCCATCCATCCATCCATCCATCCATCCATCCATCCATCCATCCATCCATCACTCCATCCATCAATCTATCTATAGAAATAGACACTTACCTGTCAGCATTGGTGCTGTTTCAGCACTCGTGCTGATATGCACGGCAAATGCAACCATTTTGCATTGACAGGTGAACAGCTGGGGGAAAACTCAAGTTCAGTTTGCGTCAGGGCGTCTGCATGGATGCAGGGTCAAAGGCCAAAGGCCTGGCACGCTACCTCACCTAACCAGCTAAACCTACCCACCACCTGCACAAAAAAACAGAAAACAAAACCAAAAAACACTGACCACTGGCGGGACCTACACAGACCCTACCCAAAATATACCAGGATAGACCACCCCTATATAAAATAACCCTAGATACAACAGCAATTTATAAAATAGACCCCTGTTAAAAAAAAACAAATCTAAAAAATAAAGTGCAGTACCGTGTCTACACACCTGGTGGCGCTAGAGGCGCACCAAACCACCACCAGTCGACTAGCCATACATCAATTACTATATAAACCAAGTTTCGTACAGATAAAACACACCGTTGCAGATATATGGACAGTTAAGATTCGGCCAATCAGATGCCCTTTATGCAAATGAGGGTGGTTACTAATGAGGGTGAAAGTCGTTTTTACCTCCCTACCTATATGCCATTTTAACCCTAACCTAACCATAGCCTCAAACTAACCCTAAACCCAAACTAACCATTAGTCCAAAGACTACTTTCAATATTTAACACAAAACAATAAAAAAATATGAACAAACAGTCGATCAAACTCATCTATCCATCTATCCATCTATCCATCTATCCATCTATCTATCCATCCATCCATCCATCACTCCATCACTCCATCACTCCATCCATCCATGTATAACACAGGCCTAAAAACATTCACTTTTTCAAACAAAAACTTTTTTTTTTTTAACAAAAAGTTGTTTAAACTCATGTATCTATATATTCATCTATTCATCTATCTATCTATTTATCTATCTATCCATCCATCCATCCATCCATCCATCACTCCATCCATCCATGTATAACACAGGCCTAAAAACATTCACTTTTTCAAACAAAAACATATTTTTTTTAACAAAAAGTGGTTTAAACTCATGTATCTATATATTCATCTATTCATCTATCTATCCATCCATCCATCCATCCATCCATCACTCCATCACTCCATCCATCAATGTAACACAGGCCTAAAAAACATTCACTTTTTCAAACAAAAACATTTTTTTTAACAAAAACATTTTTTTTAACAAAAAGTTGTTTCAACTCATGTACCTATCTATCATCCATCCATCCATCCATCCATCCATCCATCCATCCATCCATCCATCCATCCATCCATCCATCCATCCATCACTCCATCCATCAATCTATCTATAGAAATAGACACTTACCTGTCAGCATTGGTGCTGTTTCAGCACTCGTGCTGATATGCACGGCAAATGCAACCATTTTGCATTGACAGGTGAACAGCTGGGGGAAAACTCAAGTTCAGTTTGCGTCAGGGCGTCTGCATGGATGCAGGGTCAAAGGCCAAAGGCCTGGCACGCTACCTCACCTAACCAGCTAAACCTACCCACCACCTGCACAAAAAAACAGAAAACAAAACCAAAAAACACTGACCACTGGCGGGACCTACACAGACCCTACCCAAAATATACCAGGATAGACCACCCCTATATAAAATAACCCTAGATACAACAGCAATTTATAAAATAGACCCCTGTTAAAAAAAAACAAATCTAAAAAATAAAGTGCAGTACCGTGTCTACACACCTGGTGGCGCTAGAGGCGCACCAAACCACCACCAGTCGACTAGCCATACATCAATTACTATATAAACCAAGTTTCGTACAGATAAAACACACCGTTGCAGATATATGGACAGTTAAGATTCGGCCAATCAGATGCCCTTTATGCAAATGAGGGTGGTTACTAATGAGGGTGAAAGTCGTTTTTACCTCCCTACCTATATGCCATTTTAACCCTAACCTAACCATAGCCTCAAACTAACCCTAAACCCAAACTAACCATTAGTCCAAAGACTACTTTCAATATTTAACACAAAACAATAAAAAAATATGAACAAACAGTCGATCAAACTCATCTATCCATCTATCCATCTATCCATCTATCCATCTATCTATCCATCCATCCATCCATCACTCCATCACTCCATCACTCCATCCATCCATGTATAACACAGGCCTAAAAACATTCACTTTTTCAAACAAAAACTTTTTTTTTTTTAACAAAAAGTTGTTTAAACTCATGTATCTATATATTCATCTATTCATCTATCTATCTATTTATCTATCTATCCATCCATCCATCCATCCATCCATCACTCCATCCATCCATGTATAACACAGGCCTAAAAACATTCACTTTTTCAAACAAAAACATATTTTTTTTAACAAAAAGTGGTTTAAACTCATGTATCTATATATTCATCTATTCATCTATCTATCCATCCATCCATCCATCCATCCATCACTCCATCACTCCATCCATCAATGTAACACAGGCCTAAAAAACATTCACTTTTTCAAACAAAAACATTTTTTTTAACAAAAACATTTTTTTTAACAAAAAGTTGTTTCAACTCATGTACCTATCTATCCATCCATCCATCCATCCATCCATCCATCCATCCATCCATCCATCCATCCATCCATCCATCCATCCATCACTCCATCCATCAATCTATCTATAGAAATAGACACTTACCTGTCAGCATTGGTGCTGTTTCAGCACTCGTGCTGATATGCACGGCAAATGCAACCATTTTGCATTGACAGGTGAACAGCTGGGGGAAAACTCAAGTTCAGTTTGCGTCAGGGCGTCTGCATGGATGCAGGGTCAAAGGCCAAAGGCCTGGCACGCTACCTCACCTAACCAGCTAAACCTACCCACCACCTGCACAAAAAAACAGAAAACAAAACCAAAAAACACTGACCACTGGCGGGACCTACACAGACCCTACCCAAAATATACCAGGATAGACCACCCCTATATAAAATAACCCTAGATACAACAGCAATTTATAAAATAGACCCCTGTTAAAAAAAAACAAATCTAAAAAATAAAGTGCAGTACCGTGTCTACACACCTGGTGGCGCTAGAGGCGCACCAAACCACCACCAGTCGACTAGCCATACATCAATTACTATATAAACCAAGTTTCGTACAGATAAAACACACCGTTGCAGATATATGGACAGTTAAGATTCGGCCAATCAGATGCCCTTTATGCAAATGAGGGTGGTTACTAATGAGGGTGAAAGTCGTTTTTACCTCCCTACCTATATGCCATTTTAACCCTAACCTAACCATAGCCTCAAACTAACCCTAAACCCAAACTAACCATTAGTCCAAAGACTACTTTCAATATTTAACACAAAACAATAAAAAAATATGAACAAACAGTCGATCAAACTCATCTATCCATCTATCCATCTATCCATCTATCCATCTATCTATCCATCCATCCATCCATCACTCCATCACTCCATCACTCCATCCATCCATGTATAACACAGGCCTAAAAACATTCACTTTTTCAAACAAAAACTTTTTTTTTTTTAACAAAAAGTTGTTTAAACTCATGTATCTATATATTCATCTATTCATCTATCTATCTATTTATCTATCTATCCATCCATCCATCCATCCATCCATCACTCCATCCATCCATGTATAACACAGGCCTAAAAACATTCACTTTTTCAAACAAAAACATATTTTTTTTAACAAAAAGTGGTTTAAACTCATGTATCTATATATTCATCTATTCATCTATCTATCCATCCATCCATCCATCCATCCATCACTCCATCACTCCATCCATCAATGTAACACAGGCCTAAAAAACATTCACTTTTTCAAACAAAAACATTTTTTTTAACAAAAACATTTTTTTTAACAAAAAGTTGTTTCAACTCATGTACCTATCTATCCATCCATCCATCCATCCATCCATCCATCCATCCATCCATCCATCCATCCATCCATCCATCCATCCATCACTCCATCCATCAATCTATCTATAGAAATAGACACTTACCTGTCAGCATTGGTGCTGTTTCAGCACTCGTGCTGATATGCACGGCAAATGCAACCATTTTGCATTGACAGGTGAACAGCTGGGGGAAAACTCAAGTTCAGTTTGCGTCAGGGCGTCTGCATGGATGCAGGGTCAAAGGCCAAAGGCCTGGCACGCTACCTCACCTAACCAGCTAAACCTACCCACCACCTGCACAAAAAAACAGAAAACAAAACCAAAAAACACTGACCACTGGCGGGACCTACACAGACCCTACCCAAAATATACCAGGATAGACCACCCCTATATAAAATAACCCTAGATACAACAGCAATTTATAAAATAGACCCCTGTTAAAAAAAAACAAATCTAAAAAATAAAGTGCAGTACCGTGTCTACACACCTGGTGGCGCTAGAGGCGCACCAAACCACCACCAGTCGACTAGCCATACATCAATTACTATATAAACCAAGTTTCGTACAGATAAAACACACCGTTGCAGATATATGGACAGTTAAGATTCGGCCAATCAGATGCCCTTTATGCAAATGAGGGTGGTTACTAATGAGGGTGAAAGTCGTTTTTACCTCCCTACCTATATGCCATTTTAACCCTAACCTAACCATAGCCTCAAACTAACCCTAAACCCAAACTAACCATTAGTCCAAAGACTACTTTCAATATTTAACACAAAACAATAAAAAAATATGAACAAACAGTCGATCAAACTCATCTATCCATCTATCCATCTATCCATCTATCCATCTATCTATCCATCCATCCATCCATCACTCCATCACTCCATCACTCCATCCATCCATGTATAACACAGGCCTAAAAACATTCACTTTTTCAAACAAAAACTTTTTTTTTTTTAACAAAAAGTTGTTTAAACTCATGTATCTATATATTCATCTATTCATCTATCTATCTATTTATCTATCTATCCATCCATCCATCCATCCATCCATCACTCCATCCATCCATGTATAACACAGGCCTAAAAACATTCACTTTTTCAAACAAAAACATATTTTTTTTAACAAAAAGTGGTTTAAACTCATGTATCTATATATTCATCTATTCATCTATCTATCCATCCATCCATCCATCCATCCATCACTCCATCACTCCATCCATCAATGTAACACAGGCCTAAAAAACATTCACTTTTTCAAACAAAAACATTTTTTTTAACAAAAACATTTTTTTTAACAAAAAGTTGTTTCAACTCATGTACCTATCTATCCATCCATCCATCCATCCATCCATCCATCCATCCATCCATCCATCCATCCATCCATCCATCCATCCATCACTCCATCCATCAATCTATCTATAGAAATAGACACTTACCTGTCAGCATTGGTGCTGTTTCAGCACTCGTGCTGATATGCACGGCAAATGCAACCATTTTGCATTGACAGGTGAACAGCTGGGGGAAAACTCAAGTTCAGTTTGCGTCAGGGCGTCTGCATGGATGCAGGGTCAAAGGCCAAAGGCCTGGCACGCTACCTCACCTAACCAGCTAAACCTACCCACCACCTGCACAAAAAAACAGAAAACAAAACCAAAAAACACTGACCACTGGCGGGACCTACACAGACCCTACCCAAAATATACCAGGATAGACCACCCCTATATAAAATAACCCTAGATACAACAGCAATTTATAAAATAGACCCCTGTTAAAAAAAAACAAATCTAAAAAATAAAGTGCAGTACCGTGTCTACACACCTGGTGGCGCTAGAGGCGCACCAAACCACCACCAGTCGACTAGCCATACATCAATTACTATATAAACCAAGTTTCGTACAGATAAAACACACCGTTGCAGATATATGGACAGTTAAGATTCGGCCAATCAGATGCCCTTTATGCAAATGAGGGTGGTTACTAATGAGGGTGAAAGTCGTTTTTACCTCCCTACCTATATGCCATTTTAACCCTAACCTAACCATAGCCTCAAACTAACCCTAAACCCAAACTAACCATTAGTCCAAAGACTACTTTCAATATTTAACACAAAACAATAAAAAAATATGAACAAACAGTCGATCAAACTCATCTATCCATCTATCCATCTATCCATCTATCCATCTATCTATCCATCCATCCATCCATCACTCCATCACTCCATCACTCCATCCATCCATGTATAACACAGGCCTAAAAACATTCACTTTTTCAAACAAAAACTTTTTTTTTTTTAACAAAAAGTTGTTTAAACTCATGTATCTATATATTCATCTATTCATCTATCTATCTATTTATCTATCTATCCATCCATCCATCCATCCATCCATCACTCCATCCATCCATGTATAACACAGGCCTAAAAACATTCACTTTTTCAAACAAAAACATATTTTTTTTAACAAAAAGTGGTTTAAACTCATGTATCTATATATTCATCTATTCATCTATCTATCCATCCATCCATCCATCCATCCATCACTCCATCACTCCATCCATCAATGTAACACAGGCCTAAAAAACATTCACTTTTTCAAACAAAAACATTTTTTTTAACAAAAACATTTTTTTTAACAAAAAGTTGTTTCAACTCATGTACCTATCTATCATCCATCCATCCATCCATCCATCCATCCATCCATCCATCCATCCATCCATCCATCCATCCATCCATCCATCACTCCATCCATCAATCTATCTATAGAAATAGACACTTACCTGTCAGCATTGGTGCTGTTTCAGCACTCGTGCTGATATGCACGGCAAATGCAACCATTTTGCATTGACAGGTGAACAGCTGGGGGAAAACTCAAGTTCAGTTTGCGTCAGGGCGTCTGCATGGATGCAGGGTCAAAGGCCAAAGGCCTGGCACGCTACCTCACCTAACCAGCTAAACCTACCCACCACCTGCACAAAAAAACAGAAAACAAAACCAAAAAACACTGACCACTGGCGGGACCTACACAGACCCTACCCAAAATATACCAGGATAGACCACCCCTATATAAAATAACCCTAGATACAACAGCAATTTATAAAATAGACCCCTGTTAAAAAAAAACAAATCTAAAAAATAAAGTGCAGTACCGTGTCTACACACCTGGTGGCGCTAGAGGCGCACCAAACCACCACCAGTCGACTAGCCATACATCAATTACTATATAAACCAAGTTTCGTACAGATAAAACACACCGTTGCAGATATATGGACAGTTAAGATTCGGCCAATCAGATGCCCTTTATGCAAATGAGGGTGGTTACTAATGAGGGTGAAAGTCGTTTTTACCTCCCTACCTATATGCCATTTTAACCCTAACCTAACCATAGCCTCAAACTAACCCTAAACCCAAACTAACCATTAGTCCAAAGACTACTTTCAATATTTAACACAAAACAATAAAAAAATATGAACAAACAGTCGATCAAACTCATCTATCCATCTATCCATCTATCCATCTATCCATCTATCTATCCATCCATCCATCCATCACTCCATCACTCCATCACTCCATCCATCCATGTATAACACAGGCCTAAAAACATTCACTTTTTCAAACAAAAACTTTTTTTTTTTTAACAAAAAGTTGTTTAAACTCATGTATCTATATATTCATCTATTCATCTATCTATCTATTTATCTATCTATCCATCCATCCATCCATCCATCCATCACTCCATCCATCCATGTATAACACAGGCCTAAAAACATTCACTTTTTCAAACAAAAACATATTTTTTTTAACAAAAAGTGGTTTAAACTCATGTATCTATATATTCATCTATTCATCTATCTATCCATCCATCCATCCATCCATCCATCACTCCATCACTCCATCCATCAATGTAACACAGGCCTAAAAAACATTCACTTTTTCAAACAAAAACATTTTTTTTAACAAAAACATTTTTTTTAACAAAAAGTTGTTTCAACTCATGTACCTATCTATCCATCCATCCATCCATCCATCCATCCATCCATCCATCCATCCATCCATCCATCCATCCATCCATCCATCATCCTCCATCCATCAATCTATCTATAGAAATAGACACTTACCTGTCAGCATTGGTGCTGTTTCAGCACTCGTGCTGATATGCACGGCAAATGCAACCATTTTGCATTGACAGGTGAACAGCTGGGGGAAAACTCAAGTTCAGTTTGCGTCAGGGCGTCTGCATGGATGCAGGGTCAAAGGCCAAAGGCCTGGCACGCTACCTCACCTAACCAGCTAAACCTACCCACCACCTGCACAAAAAAACAGAAAACAAAACCAAAAAACACTGACCACTGGCGGGACCTACACAGACCCTACCCAAAATATACCAGGATAGACCACCCCTATATAAAATAACCCTAGATACAACAGCAATTTATAAAATAGACCCCTGTTAAAAAAAAACAAATCTAAAAAATAAAGTGCAGTACCGTGTCTACACACCTGGTGGCGCTAGAGGCGCACCAAACCACCACCAGTCGACTAGCCATACATCAATTACTATATAAACCAAGTTTCGTACAGATAAAACACACCGTTGCAGATATATGGACAGTTAAGATTCGGCCAATCAGATGCCCTTTATGCAAATGAGGGTGGTTACTAATGAGGGTGAAAGTCGTTTTTACCTCCCTACCTATATGCCATTTTAACCCTAACCTAACCATAGCCTCAAACTAACCCTAAACCCAAACTAACCATTAGTCCAAAGACTACTTTCAATATTTAACACAAAACAATAAAAAAATATGAACAAACAGTCGATCAAACTCATCTATCCATCTATCCATCTATCCATCTATCCATCTATCTATCCATCCATCCATCCATCACTCCATCACTCCATCACTCCATCCATCCATGTATAACACAGGCCTAAAAACATTCACTTTTTCAAACAAAAACTTTTTTTTTTTTAACAAAAAGTTGTTTAAACTCATGTATCTATATATTCATCTATTCATCTATCTATCTATTTATCTATCTATCCATCCATCCATCCATCCATCCATCACTCCATCCATCCATGTATAACACAGGCCTAAAAACATTCACTTTTTCAAACAAAAACATATTTTTTTTAACAAAAAGTGGTTTAAACTCATGTATCTATATATTCATCTATTCATCTATCTATCCATCCATCCATCCATCCATCCATCACTCCATCACTCCATCCATCAATGTAACACAGGCCTAAAAAACATTCACTTTTTCAAACAAAAACATTTTTTTTAACAAAAACATTTTTTTTAACAAAAAGTTGTTTCAACTCATGTACCTATCTATCCATCCATCCATCCATCCATCCATCCATCCATCCATCCATCCATCCATCCATCCATCCATCCATCCATCACTCCATCCATCAATCTATCTATAGAAATAGACACTTACCTGTCAGCATTGGTGCTGTTTCAGCACTCGTGCTGATATGCACGGCAAATGCAACCATTTTGCATTGACAGGTGAACAGCTGGGGGAAAACTCAAGTTCAGTTTGCGTCAGGGCGTCTGCATGGATGCAGGGTCAAAGGCCAAAGGCCTGGCACGCTACCTCACCTAACCAGCTAAACCTACCCACCACCTGCACAAAAAAACAGAAAACAAAACCAAAAAACACTGACCACTGGCGGGACCTACACAGACCCTACCCAAAATATACCAGGATAGACCACCCCTATATAAAATAACCCTAGATACAACAGCAATTTATAAAATAGACCCCTGTTAAAAAAAAACAAATCTAAAAAATAAAGTGCAGTACCGTGTCTACACACCTGGTGGCGCTAGAGGCGCACCAAACCACCACCAGTCGACTAGCCATACATCAATTACTATATAAACCAAGTTTCGTACAGATAAAACACACCGTTGCAGATATATGGACAGTTAAGATTCGGCCAATCAGATGCCCTTTATGCAAATGAGGGTGGTTACTAATGAGGGTGAAAGTCGTTTTTACCTCCCTACCTATATGCCATTTTAACCCTAACCTAACCATAGCCTCAAACTAACCCTAAACCCAAACTAACCATTAGTCCAAAGACTACTTTCAATATTTAACACAAAACAATAAAAAAATATGAACAAACAGTCGATCAAACTCATCTATCCATCTATCCATCTATCCATCTATCCATCTATCTATCCATCCATCCATCCATCACTCCATCACTCCATCACTCCATCCATCCATGTATAACACAGGCCTAAAAACATTCACTTTTTCAAACAAAAACTTTTTTTTTTTTAACAAAAAGTTGTTTAAACTCATGTATCTATATATTCATCTATTCATCTATCTATCTATTTATCTATCTATCCATCCATCCATCCATCCATCCATCACTCCATCCATCCATGTATAACACAGGCCTAAAAACATTCACTTTTTCAAACAAAAACATATTTTTTTTAACAAAAAGTGGTTTAAACTCATGTATCTATATATTCATCTATTCATCTATCTATCCATCCATCCATCCATCCATCCATCACTCCATCACTCCATCCATCAATGTAACACAGGCCTAAAAAACATTCACTTTTTCAAACAAAAACATTTTTTTTAACAAAAACATTTTTTTTAACAAAAAGTTGTTTCAACTCATGTACCTATCTATCCATCCATCCATCCATCCATCCATCCATCCATCCATCCATCCATCCATCCATCCATCCATCCATCCATCCTCCATCCATCAATCTATCTATAGAAATAGACACTTACCTGTCAGCATTGGTGCTGTTTCAGCACTCGTGCTGATATGCACGGCAAATGCAACCATTTTGCATTGACAGGTGAACAGCTGGGGGAAAACTCAAGTTCAGTTTGCGTCAGGGCGTCTGCATGGATGCAGGGTCAAAGGCCAAAGGCCTGGCACGCTACCTCACCTAACCAGCTAAACCTACCCACCACCTGCACAAAAAAACAGAAAACAAAACCAAAAAACACTGACCACTGGCGGGACCTACACAGACCCTACCCAAAATATACCAGGATAGACCACCCCTATATAAAATAACCCTAGATACAACAGCAATTTATAAAATAGACCCCTGTTAAAAAAAAACAAATCTAAAAAATAAAGTGCAGTACCGTGTCTACACACCTGGTGGCGCTAGAGGCGCACCAAACCACCACCAGTCGACTAGCCATACATCAATTACTATATAAACCAAGTTTCGTACAGATAAAACACACCGTTGCAGATATATGGACAGTTAAGATTCGGCCAATCAGATGCCCTTTATGCAAATGAGGGTGGTTACTAATGAGGGTGAAAGTCGTTTTTACCTCCCTACCTATATGCCATTTTAACCCTAACCTAACCATAGCCTCAAACTAACCCTAAACCCAAACTAACCATTAGTCCAAAGACTACTTTCAATATTTAACACAAAACAATAAAAAAATATGAACAAACAGTCGATCAAACTCATCTATCCATCTATCCATCTATCCATCTATCCATCTATCTATCCATCCATCCATCCATCACTCCATCACTCCATCACTCCATCCATCCATGTATAACACAGGCCTAAAAACATTCACTTTTTCAAACAAAAACTTTTTTTTTTTTAACAAAAAGTTGTTTAAACTCATGTATCTATATATTCATCTATTCATCTATCTATCTATTTATCTATCTATCCATCCATCCATCCATCCATCCATCACTCCATCCATCCATGTATAACACAGGCCTAAAAACATTCACTTTTTCAAACAAAAACATATTTTTTTTAACAAAAAGTGGTTTAAACTCATGTATCTATATATTCATCTATTCATCTATCTATCCATCCATCCATCCATCCATCCATCACTCCATCACTCCATCCATCAATGTAACACAGGCCTAAAAAACATTCACTTTTTCAAACAAAAACATTTTTTTTAACAAAAACATTTTTTTTAACAAAAAGTTGTTTCAACTCATGTACCTATCTATCCATCCATCCATCCATCCATCCATCCATCCATCCATCCATCCATCCATCCATCCATCCATCCATCCATCACTCCATCCATCAATCTATCTATAGAAATAGACACTTACCTGTCAGCATTGGTGCTGTTTCAGCACTCGTGCTGATATGCACGGCAAATGCAACCATTTTGCATTGACAGGTGAACAGCTGGGGGAAAACTCAAGTTCAGTTTGCGTCAGGGCGTCTGCATGGATGCAGGGTCAAAGGCCAAAGGCCTGGCACGCTACCTCACCTAACCAGCTAAACCTACCCACCACCTGCACAAAAAAACAGAAAACAAAACCAAAAAACACTGACCACTGGCGGGACCTACACAGACCCTACCCAAAATATACCAGGATAGACCACCCCTATATAAAATAACCCTAGATACAACAGCAATTTATAAAATAGACCCCTGTTAAAAAAAAACAAATCTAAAAAATAAAGTGCAGTACCGTGTCTACACACCTGGTGGCGCTAGAGGCGCACCAAACCACCACCAGTCGACTAGCCATACATCAATTACTATATAAACCAAGTTTCGTACAGATAAAACACACCGTTGCAGATATATGGACAGTTAAGATTCGGCCAATCAGATGCCCTTTATGCAAATGAGGGTGGTTACTAATGAGGGTGAAAGTCGTTTTTACCTCCCTACCTATATGCCATTTTAACCCTAACCTAACCATAGCCTACCAAACTAACCCTAAACCCAAACTAACCATTAGTCCAAAGACTACTTTCAATATTTAACACAAAACAATAAAAAAATATGAACAAACAGTCGATCAAACTCATCTATCCATCTATCCATCTATCCATCTATCCATCTATCATCCATCCATCCATCCATCCATCACTCCATCACTCCATCACTCCATCCATCCATGTATAACACAGGCCTAAAAACATTCACTTTTTCAAACAAAAACTTTTTTTTTTTTAACAAAAAGTTGTTTAAACTCATGTATCTATATATTCATCTATTCATCTATCTATCTATTTATCTATCTATCCATCCATCCATCCATCCATCCATCACTCCATCCATCCATGTATAACACAGGCCTAAAAACATTCACTTTTTCAAACAAAAACATATTTTTTTTAACAAAAAGTGGTTTAAACTCATGTATCTATATATTCATCTATTCATCTATCTATCCATCCATCCATCCATCCATCCATCACTCCATCACTCCATCCATCAATGTAACACAGGCCTAAAAAACATTCACTTTTTCAAACAAAAACATTTTTTTTAACAAAAACATTTTTTTTAACAAAAAGTTGTTTCAACTCATGTACCTATCTATCCATCCATCCATCCATCCATCCATCCATCCATCCATCCATCCATCCATCCATCCATCCATCCATCCATCACTCCATCCATCAATCTATCTATAGAAATAGACACTTACCTGTCAGCATTGGTGCTGTTTCAGCACTCGTGCTGATATGCACGGCAAATGCAACCATTTTGCATTGACAGGTGAACAGCTGGGGGAAAACTCAAGTTCAGTTTGCGTCAGGGCGTCTGCATGGATGCAGGGTCAAAGGCCAAAGGCCTGGCACGCTACCTCACCTAACCAGCTAAACCTACCCACCACCTGCACAAAAAAACAGAAAACAAAACCAAAAAACACTGACCACTGGCGGGACCTACACAGACCCTACCCAAAATATACCAGGATAGACCACCCCTATATAAAATAACCCTAGATACAACAGCAATTTATAAAATAGACCCCTGTTAAAAAAAAACAAATCTAAAAAATAAAGTGCAGTACCGTGTCTACACACCTGGTGGCGCTAGAGGCGCACCAAACCACCACCAGTCGACTAGCCATACATCAATTACTATATAAACCAAGTTTCGTACAGATAAAACACACCGTTGCAGATATATGGACAGTTAAGATTCGGCCAATCAGATGCCCTTTATGCAAATGAGGGTGGTTACTAATGAGGGTGAAAGTCGTTTTTACCTCCCTACCTATATGCCATTTTAACCCTAACCTAACCATAGCCTCAAACTAACCCTAAACCCAAACTAACCATTAGTCCAAAGACTACTTTCAATATTTAACACAAAACAATAAAAAAATATGAACAAACAGTCGATCAAACTCATCTATCCATCTATCCATCTATCCATCTATCCATCTATCTATCCATCCATCCATCCATCACTCCATCACTCCATCACTCCATCCATCCATGTATAACACAGGCCTAAAAACATTCACTTTTTCAAACAAAAACTTTTTTTTTTTTAACAAAAAGTTGTTTAAACTCATGTATCTATATATTCATCTATTCATCTATCTATCTATTTATCTATCTATCCATCCATCCATCCATCCATCCATCACTCCATCCATCCATGTATAACACAGGCCTAAAAACATTCACTTTTTCAAACAAAAACATATTTTTTTTAACAAAAAGTGGTTTAAACTCATGTATCTATATATTCATCTATTCATCTATCTATCCATCCATCCATCCATCCATCCATCACTCCATCACTCCATCCATCAATGTAACACAGGCCTAAAAAACATTCACTTTTTCAAACAAAAACATTTTTTTTAACAAAAACATTTTTTTTAACAAAAAGTTGTTTCAACTCATGTACCTATCTATCCATCCATCCATCCATCCATCCATCCATCCATCCATCCATCCATCCATCCATCCATCCATCCATCCATCACTCCATCCATCAATCTATCTATAGAAATAGACACTTACCTGTCAGCATTGGTGCTGTTTCAGCACTCGTGCTGATATGCACGGCAAATGCAACCATTTTGCATTGACAGGTGAACAGCTGGGGGAAAACTCAAGTTCAGTTTGCGTCAGGGCGTCTGCATGGATGCAGGGTCAAAGGCCAAAGGCCTGGCACGCTACCTCACCTAACCAGCTAAACCTACCCACCACCTGCACAAAAAAACAGAAAACAAAACCAAAAAACACTGACCACTGGCGGGACCTACACAGACCCTACCCAAAATATACCAGGATAGACCACCCCTATATAAAATAACCCTAGATACAACAGCAATTTATAAAATAGACCCCTGTTAAAAAAAAACAAATCTAAAAAATAAAGTGCAGTACCGTGTCTACACACCTGGTGGCGCTAGAGGCGCACCAAACCACCACCAGTCGACTAGCCATACATCAATTACTATATAAACCAAGTTTCGTACAGATAAAACACACCGTTGCAGATATATGGACAGTTAAGATTCGGCCAATCAGATGCCCTTTATGCAAATGAGGGTGGTTACTAATGAGGGTGAAAGTCGTTTTTACCTCCCTACCTATATGCCATTTTAACCCTAACCTAACCATAGCCTCAAACTAACCCTAAACCCAAACTAACCATTAGTCCAAAGACTACTTTCAATATTTAACACAAAACAATAAAAAAATATGAACAAACAGTCGATCAAACTCATCTATCCATCTATCCATCTATCCATCTATCCATCTATCTATCCATCCATCCATCCATCACTCCATCACTCCATCACTCCATCCATCCATGTATAACACAGGCCTAAAAACATTCACTTTTTCAAACAAAAACTTTTTTTTTTTTAACAAAAAGTTGTTTAAACTCATGTATCTATATATTCATCTATTCATCTATCTATCTATTTATCTATCTATCCATCCATCCATCCATCCATCCATCACTCCATCCATCCATGTATAACACAGGCCTAAAAACATTCACTTTTTCAAACAAAAACATATTTTTTTTAACAAAAAGTGGTTTAAACTCATGTATCTATATATTCATCTATTCATCTATCTATCCATCCATCCATCCATCCATCCATCACTCCATCACTCCATCCATCAATGTAACACAGGCCTAAAAAACATTCACTTTTTCAAACAAAAACATTTTTTTTAACAAAAACATTTTTTTTAACAAAAAGTTGTTTCAACTCATGTACCTATCTATCCATCCATCCATCCATCCATCCATCCATCCATCCATCCATCCATCCATCCATCCATCCATCCATCCATCACTCCATCCTCAGCATTGGTGCTGTTTCAGCACTCGTGCTGATATGCACGGCAAATGCAACCATTTTGCATTGACAGGTGAACAGCTGGGGGAAAACTCAAGTTCAGTTTGCGTCAGGGCGTCTGCATGGATGCAGGGTCAAAGGCCAAAGGCCTGGCACGCTACCTCACCTAACCAGCTAAACCTACCCACCACCTGCACAAAAAAACAGAAAACAAAACCAAAAAACACTGACCACTGGCGGGACCTACACAGACCCTACCCAAAATATACCAGGATAGACCACCCCTATATAAAATAACCCTAGATACAACAGCAATTTATAAAATAGACCCCTGTTAAAAAAAAACAAATCTAAAAAATAAAGTGCAGTACCGTGTCTACACACCTGGTGGCGCTAGAGGCGCACCAAACCACCACCAGTCGACTAGCCATACATCAATTACTATATAAACCAAGTTTCGTACAGATAAAACACACCGTTGCAGATATATGGACAGTTAAGATTCGGCCAATCAGATGCCCTTTATGCAAATGAGGGTGGTTACTAATGAGGGTGAAAGTCGTTTTTACCTCCCTACCTATATGCCATTTTAACCCTAACCTAACCATAGCCTCAAACTAACCCTAAACCCAAACTAACCATTAGTCCAAAGACTACTTTCAATATTTAACACAAAACAATAAAAAAATATGAACAAACAGTCGATCAAACTCATCTATCCATCTATCCATCTATCCATCTATCCATCTATCTATCCATCCATCCATCCATCCATCATCACTCCATCACTCCATCACTCCATCCATCCATGTATAACACAGGCCTAAAAACATTCACTTTTTCAAACAAAAACTTTTTTTTTTTTAACAAAAAGTTGTTTAAACTCATGTATCTATATATTCATCTATTCATCTATCTATCTATTTATCTATCTATCCATCCATCCATCCATCCATCCATCACTCCATCCATCCATGTATAACACAGGCCTAAAAACATTCACTTTTTCAAACAAAAACATATTTTTTTTAACAAAAAGTGGTTTAAACTCATGTATCTATATATTCATCTATTCATCTATCTATCCATCCATCCATCCATCCATCCATCACTCCATCACTCCATCCATCAATGTAACACAGGCCTAAAAAACATTCACTTTTTCAAACAAAAACATTTTTTTTAACAAAAACATTTTTTTTAACAAAAAGTTGTTTCAACTCATGTACCTATCTATCTATCCATCCATCCATCCATCCATCCATCCATCCATCCATCCATCCATCCATCCATCCATCACTCCATCCATCAATCTATCTATAGAAATAGACACTTACCTGTCAGCATTGGTGCTGTTTCAGCACTCGTGCTGATATGCACGGCAAATGCAACCATTTTGCATTGACAGGTGAACAGCTGGGGGAAAACTCAAGTTCAGTTTGCGTCAGGGCGTCTGCATGGATGCAGGGTCAAAGGCCAAAGGCCTGGCACGCTACCTCACCTAACCAGCTAAACCTACCCACCACCTGCACAAAAAAACAGAAAACAAAACCAAAAAACACTGACCACTGGCGGGACCTACACAGACCCTACCCAAAATATACCAGGATAGACCACCCCTATATAAAATAACCCTAGATACAACAGCAATTTATAAAATAGACCCCTGTTAAAAAAAAACAAATCTAAAAAATAAAGTGCAGTACCGTGTCTACACACCTGGTGGCGCTAGAGGCGCACCAAACCACCACCAGTCGACTAGCCATACATCAATTACTATATAAACCAAGTTTCGTACAGATAAAACACACCGTTGCAGATATATGGACAGTTAAGATTCGGCCAATCAGATGCCCTTTATGCAAATGAGGGTGGTTACTAATGAGGGTGAAAGTCGTTTTTACCTCCCTACCTATATGCCATTTTAACCCTAACCTAACCATAGCCTCAAACTAACCCTAAACCCAAACTAACCATTAGTCCAAAGACTACTTTCAATATTTAACACAAAACAATAAAAAAATATGAACAAACAGTCGATCAAACTCATCTATCCATCTATCCATCTATCCATCTATCCATCTATCTATCCATCCATCCATCCATCACTCCATCACTCCATCACTCCATCCATCCATGTATAACACAGGCCTAAAAACATTCACTTTTTCAAACAAAAACTTTTTTTTTTTTAACAAAAAGTTGTTTAAACTCATGTATCTATATATTCATCTATTCATCTATCTATCTATTTATCTATCTATCCATCCATCCATCCATCCATCCATCACTCCATCCATCCATGTATAACACAGGCCTAAAAACATTCACTTTTTCAAACAAAAACATATTTTTTTTAACAAAAAGTGGTTTAAACTCATGTATCTATATATTCATCTATTCATCTATCTATCCATCCATCCATCCATCCATCCATCACTCCATCACTCCATCCATCAATGTAACACAGGCCTAAAAAACATTCACTTTTTCAAACAAAAACATTTTTTTTAACAAAAACATTTTTTTTAACAAAAAGTTGTTTCAACTCATGTACCTATCTATCCATCCATCCATCCATCCATCCATCCATCCATCCATCCATCCATCCATCCATCCATCCATCACTCCATCCATCAATCTATCTATAGAAATAGACACTTACCTGTCAGCATTGGTGCTGTTTCAGCACTCGTGCTGATATGCACGGCAAATGCAACCATTTTGCATTGACAGGTGAACAGCTGGGGGAAAACTCAAGTTCAGTTTGCGTCAGGGCGTCTGCATGGATGCAGGGTCAAAGGCCAAAGGCCTGGCACGCTACCTCACCTAACCAGCTAAACCTACCCACCACCTGCACAAAAAAACAGAAAACAAAACCAAAAAACACTGACCACTGGCGGGACCTACACAGACCCTACCCAAAATATACCAGGATAGACCACCCCTATATAAAATAACCCTAGATACAACAGCAATTTATAAAATAGACCCCTGTTAAAAAAAAACAAATCTAAAAAATAAAGTGCAGTACCGTGTCTACACACCTGGTGGCGCTAGAGGCGCACCAAACCACCACCAGTCGACTAGCCATACATCAATTACTATATAAACCAAGTTTCGTACAGATAAAACACACCGTTGCAGATATATGGACAGTTAAGATTCGGCCAATCAGATGCCCTTTATGCAAATGAGGGTGGTTACTAATGAGGGTGAAAGTCGTTTTTACCTCCCTACCTATATGCCATTTTAACCCTAACCTAACCATAGCCTCAAACTAACCCTAAACCCAAACTAACCATTAGTCCAAAGACTACTTTCAATATTTAACACAAAACAATAAAAAAATATGAACAAACAGTCGATCAAACTCATCTATCCATCTATCCATCTATCCATCTATCCATCTATCTATCCATCCATCCATCCATCCATCCATCACTCCATCACTCCATCACTCCATCCATCCATGTATAACACAGGCCTAAAAACATTCACTTTTTCAAACAAAAACTTTTTTTTTTTTAACAAAAAGTTGTTTAAACTCATGTATCTATATATTCATCTATTCATCTATCTATCTATTTATCTATCTATCCATCCATCCATCCATCCATCCATCACTCCATCCATCCATGTATAACACAGGCCTAAAAACATTCACTTTTTCAAACAAAAACATATTTTTTTTAACAAAAAGTGGTTTAAACTCATGTATCTATATATTCATCTATTCATCTATCTATCCATCCATCCATCCATCCATCCATCACTCCATCACTCCATCCATCAATGTAACACAGGCCTAAAAAACATTCACTTTTTCAAACAAAAACATTTTTTTTAACAAAAACATTTTTTTTAACAAAAAGTTGTTTCAACTCATGTACCTATCTATCCATCCATCCATCCATCCATCCATCCATCCATCCATCCATCCATCCATCCATCCATCACTCCATCCATCAATCTATCTATAGAAATAGACACTTACCTGTCAGCATTGGTGCTGTTTCAGCACTCGTGCTGATATGCACGGCAAATGCAACCATTTTGCATTGACAGGTGAACAGCTGGGGGAAAACTCAAGTTCAGTTTGCGTCAGGGCGTCTGCATGGATGCAGGGTCAAAGGCCAAAGGCCTGGCACGCTACCTCACCTAACCAGCTAAACCTACCCACCACCTGCACAAAAAAACAGAAAACAAAACCAAAAAACACTGACCACTGGCGGGACCTACACAGACCCTACCCAAAATATACCAGGATAGACCACCCCTATATAAAATAACCCTAGATACAACAGCAATTTATAAAATAGACCCCTGTTAAAAAAAAACAAATCTAAAAAATAAAGTGCAGTACCGTGTCTACACACCTGGTGGCGCTAGAGGCGCACCAAACCACCACCAGTCGACTAGCCATACATCAATTACTATATAAACCAAGTTTCGTACAGATAAAACACACCGTTGCAGATATATGGACAGTTAAGATTCGGCCAATCAGATGCCCTTTATGCAAATGAGGGTGGTTACTAATGAGGGTGAAAGTCGTTTTTACCTCCCTACCTATATGCCATTTTAACCCTAACCTAACCATAGCCTCAAACTAACCCTAAACCCAAACTAACCATTAGTCCAAAGACTACTTTCAATATTTAACACAAAACAATAAAAAAATATGAACAAACAGTCGATCAAACTCATCTATCCATCTATCCATCTATCCATCTATCCATCTATCTATCCATCCATCCATCCATCACTCCATCACTCCATCACTCCATCCATCCATGTATAACACAGGCCTAAAAACATTCACTTTTTCAAACAAAAACTTTTTTTTTTTTAACAAAAAGTTGTTTAAACTCATGTATCTATATATTCATCTATTCATCTATCTATCTATTTATCTATCTATCCATCCATCCATCCATCCATCCATCACTCCATCCATCCATGTATAACACAGGCCTAAAAACATTCACTTTTTCAAACAAAAACATATTTTTTTTAACAAAAAGTGGTTTAAACTCATGTATCTATATATTCATCTATTCATCTATCTATCCATCCATCCATCCATCCATCCATCACTCCATCACTCCATCCATCAATGTAACACAGGCCTAAAAAACATTCACTTTTTCAAACAAAAACATTTTTTTTAACAAAAACATTTTTTTTAACAAAAAGTTGTTTCAACTCATGTACCTATCTATCCATCCATCCATCCATCCATCCATCCATCCATCCATCCATCCATCCATCCATCCATCCATCCATCACTCCATCCATCAATCTATCTATAGAAATAGACACTTACCTGTCAGCATTGGTGCTGTTTCAGCACTCGTGCTGATATGCACGGCAAATGCAACCATTTTGCATTGACAGGTGAACAGCTGGGGGAAAACTCAAGTTCAGTTTGCGTCAGGGCGTCTGCATGGATGCAGGGTCAAAGGCCAAAGGCCTGGCACGCTACCTCACCTAACCAGCTAAACCTACCCACCACCTGCACAAAAAAACAGAAAACAAAACCAAAAAACACTGACCACTGGCGGGACCTACACAGACCCTACCCAAAATATACCAGGATAGACCACCCCTATATAAAATAACCCTAGATACAACAGCAATTTATAAAATAGACCCCTGTTAAAAAAAAACAAATCTAAAAAATAAAGTGCAGTACCGTGTCTACACACCTGGTGGCGCTAGAGGCGCACCAAACCACCACCAGTCGACTAGCCATACATCAATTACTATATAAACCAAGTTTCGTACAGATAAAACACACCGTTGCAGATATATGGACAGTTAAGATTCGGCCAATCAGATGCCCTTTATGCAAATGAGGGTGGTTACTAATGAGGGTGAAAGTCGTTTTTACCTCCCTACCTATATGCCATTTTAACCCTAACCTAACCATAGCCTCAAACTAACCCTAAACCCAAACTAACCATTAGTCCAAAGACTACTTTCAATATTTAACACAAAACAATAAAAAAATATGAACAAACAGTCGATCAAACTCATCTATCCATCTATCCATCTATCCATCTATCCATCTATCTATCCATCCATCCATCCATCCATCCATCACTCCATCACTCCATCACTCCATCCATCCATGTATAACACAGGCCTAAAAACATTCACTTTTTCAAACAAAAACTTTTTTTTTTTTAACAAAAAGTTGTTTAAACTCATGTATCTATATATTCATCTATTCATCTATCTATCTATTTATCTATCTATCCATCCATCCATCCATCCATCCATCACTCCATCCATCCATGTATAACACAGGCCTAAAAACATTCACTTTTTCAAACAAAAACATATTTTTTTTAACAAAAAGTGGTTTAAACTCATGTATCTATATATTCATCTATTCATCTATCTATCCATCCATCCATCCATCCATCCATCACTCCATCACTCCATCCATCAATGTAACACAGGCCTAAAAAACATTCACTTTTTCAAACAAAAACATTTTTTTTAACAAAAACATTTTTTTTAACAAAAAGTTGTTTCAACTCATGTACCTATCTATCCATCCATCCATCCATCCATCCATCCATCCATCCATCCATCCATCCATCCATCCATCACTCCATCCATCAATCTATCTATAGAAATAGACACTTACCTGTCAGCATTGGTGCTGTTTCAGCACTCGTGCTGATATGCACGGCAAATGCAACCATTTTGCATTGACAGGTGAACAGCTGGGGGAAAACTCAAGTTCAGTTTGCGTCAGGGCGTCTGCATGGATGCAGGGTCAAAGGCCAAAGGCCTGGCACGCTACCTCACCTAACCAGCTAAACCTACCCACCACCTGCACAAAAAAACAGAAAACAAAACCAAAAAACACTGACCACTGGCGGGACCTACACAGACCCTACCCAAAATATACCAGGATAGACCACCCCTATATAAAATAACCCTAGATACAACAGCAATTTATAAAATAGACCCCTGTTAAAAAAAAACAAATCTAAAAAATAAAGTGCAGTACCGTGTCTACACACCTGGTGGCGCTAGAGGCGCACCAAACCACCACCAGTCGACTAGCCATACATCAATTACTATATAAACCAAGTTTCGTACAGATAAAACACACCGTTGCAGATATATGGACAGTTAAGATTCGGCCAATCAGATGCCCTTTATGCAAATGAGGGTGGTTACTAATGAGGGTGAAAGTCGTTTTTACCTCCCTACCTATATGCCATTTTAACCCTAACCTAACCATAGCCTCAAACTAACCCTAAACCCAAACTAACCATTAGTCCAAAGACTACTTTCAATATTTAACACAAAACAATAAAAAAATATGAACAAACAGTCGATCAAACTCATCTATCCATCTATCCATCTATCCATCTATCCATCTATCTATCCATCCATCCATCCATCACTCCATCACTCCATCACTCCATCCATCCATGTATAACACAGGCCTAAAAACATTCACTTTTTCCTAAAAACATTCACTTTTTCAAACAAAAACTTTTTTTTTTTTAACAAAAAGTTGTTTAAACTCATGTATCTATATATTCATCTATTCATCTATCTATCTATTTATCTATCTATCCATCCATCCATCCATCCATCCATCACTCCATCCATCCATGTATAACACAGGCCTAAAAACATTCACTTTTTCAAACAAAAACATATTTTTTTTAACAAAAAGTGGTTTAAACTCATGTATCTATATATTCATCTATTCATCTATCTATCCATCCATCCATCCATCCATCCATCACTCCATCACTCCATCCATCAATGTAACACAGGCCTAAAAAACATTCACTTTTTCAAACAAAAACATTTTTTTTAACAAAAACATTTTTTTTAACAAAAAGTTGTTTCAACTCATGTACCTATCTATCCATCCATCCATCCATCCATCCATCCATCCATCCATCCATCCATCCATCCATCCATCACTCCATCCATCAATCTATCTATAGAAATAGACACTTACCTGTCAGCATTGGTGCTGTTTCAGCACTCGTGCTGATATGCACGGCAAATGCAACCATTTTGCATTGACAGGTGAACAGCTGGGGGAAAACTCAAGTTCAGTTTGCGTCAGGGCGTCTGCATGGATGCAGGGTCAAAGGCCAAAGGCCTGGCACGCTACCTCACCTAACCAGCTAAACCTACCCACCACCTGCACAAAAAAACAGAAAACAAAACCAAAAAACACTGACCACTGGCGGGACCTACACAGACCCTACCCAAAATATACCAGGATAGACCACCCCTATATAAAATAACCCTAGATACAACAGCAATTTATAAAATAGACCCCTGTTAAAAAAAAACAAATCTAAAAAATAAAGTGCAGTACCGTGTCTACACACCTGGTGGCGCTAGAGGCGCACCAAACCACCACCAGTCGACTAGCCATACATCAATTACTATATAAACCAAGTTTCGTACAGATAAAACACACCGTTGCAGATATATGGACAGTTAAGATTCGGCCAATCAGATGCCCTTTATGCAAATGAGGGTGGTTACTAATGAGGGTGAAAGTCGTTTTTACCTCCCTACCTATATGCCATTTTAACCCTAACCTAACCATAGCCTCAAACTAACCCTAAACCCAAACTAACCATTAGTCCAAAGACTACTTTCAATATTTAACACAAAACAATAAAAAAATATGAACAAACAGTCGATCAAACTCATCTATCCATCTATCCATCTATCCATCTATCCATCTATCTATCCATCCATCCATCCATCACTCCATCACTCCATCACTCCATCCATCCATGTATAACACAGGCCTAAAAACATTCACTTTTTCAAACAAAAACTTTTTTTTTTTTAACAAAAAGTTGTTTAAACTCATGTATCTATATATTCATCTATTCATCTATCTATCTATTTATCTATCTATCCATCCATCCATCCATCCATCCATCACTCCATCCATCCATGTATAACACAGGCCTAAAAACATTCACTTTTTCAAACAAAAACATATTTTTTTTAACAAAAAGTGGTTTAAACTCATGTATCTATATATTCATCTATTCATCTATCTATCCATCCATCCATCCATCCATCCATCACTCCATCACTCCATCCATCAATGTAACACAGGCCTAAAAAACATTCACTTTTTCAAACAAAAACATTTTTTTTAACAAAAACATTTTTTTTAACAAAAAGTTGTTTCAACTCATGTACCTATCTATCCATCCATCCATCCATCCATCCATCCATCCATCCATCCATCCATCCATCCATCCATCCATCCATCACTCCATCCATCAATCTATCTATAGAAATAGACACTTACCTGTCAGCATTGGTGCTGTTTCAGCACTCGTGCTGATATGCACGGCAAATGCAACCATTTTGCATTGACAGGTGAACAGCTGGGGGAAAACTCAAGTTCAGTTTGCGTCAGGGCGTCTGCATGGATGCAGGGTCAAAGGCCAAAGGCCTGGCACGCTACCTCACCTAACCAGCTAAACCTACCCACCACCTGCACAAAAAAACAGAAAACAAAACCAAAAAACACTGACCACTGGCGGGACCTACACAGACCCTACCCAAAATATACCAGGATAGACCACCCCTATATAAAATAACCCTAGATACAACAGCAATTTATAAAATAGACCCCTGTTAAAAAAAAACAAATCTAAAAAATAAAGTGCAGTACCGTGTCTACACACCTGGTGGCGCTAGAGGCGCACCAAACCACCACCAGTCGACTAGCCATACATCAATTACTATATAAACCAAGTTTCGTACAGATAAAACACACCGTTGCAGATATATGGACAGTTAAGATTCGGCCAATCAGATGCCCTTTATGCAAATGAGGGTGGTTACTAATGAGGGTGAAAGTCGTTTTTACCTCCCTACCTATATGCCATTTTAACCCTAACCTAACCATAGCCTCAAACTAACCCTAAACCCAAACTAACCATTAGTCCAAAGACTACTTTCAATATTTAACACAAAACAATAAAAAAATATGAACAAACAGTCGATCAAACTCATCTATCCATCTATCCATCTATCCATCTATCCATCTATCTATCCATCCATCCATCCATCCATCCATCACTCCATCACTCCATCACTCCATCCATCCATGTATAACACAGGCCTAAAAACATTCACTTTTTCAAACAAAAACTTTTTTTTTTTTAACAAAAAGTTGTTTAAACTCATGTATCTATATATTCATCTATTCATCTATCTATCTATTTATCTATCTATCCATCCATCCATCCATCCATCCATCACTCCATCCATCCATGTATAACACAGGCCTAAAAACATTCACTTTTTCAAACAAAAACATATTTTTTTTAACAAAAAGTGGTTTAAACTCATGTATCTATATATTCATCTATTCATCTATCTATCCATCCATCCATCCATCCATCCATCACTCCATCACTCCATCCATCAATGTAACACAGGCCTAAAAAACATTCACTTTTTCAAACAAAAACATTTTTTTTAACAAAAACATTTTTTTTAACAAAAAGTTGTTTCAACTCATGTACCTATCTATCCATCCATCCATCCATCCATCCATCCATCCATCCATCCATCCATCCATCCATCCATCACTCCATCCATCAATCTATCTATAGAAATAGACACTTACCTGTCAGCATTGGTGCTGTTTCAGCACTCGTGCTGATATGCACGGCAAATGCAACCATTTTGCATTGACAGGTGAACAGCTGGGGGAAAACTCAAGTTCAGTTTGCGTCAGGGCGTCTGCATGGATGCAGGGTCAAAGGCCAAAGGCCTGGCACGCTACCTCACCTAACCAGCTAAACCTACCCACCACCTGCACAAAAAAACAGAAAACAAAACCAAAAAACACTGACCACTGGCGGGACCTACACAGACCCTACCCAAAATATACCAGGATAGACCACCCCTATATAAAATAACCCTAGATACAACAGCAATTTATAAAATAGACCCCTGTTAAAAAAAAACAAATCTAAAAAATAAAGTGCAGTACCGTGTCTACACACCTGGTGGCGCTAGAGGCGCACCAAACCACCACCAGTCGACTAGCCATACATCAATTACTATATAAACCAAGTTTCGTACAGATAAAACACACCGTTGCAGATATATGGACAGTTAAGATTCGGCCAATCAGATGCCCTTTATGCAAATGAGGGTGGTTACTAATGAGGGTGAAAGTCGTTTTTACCTCCCTACCTATATGCCATTTTAACCCTAACCTAACCATAGCCTCAAACTAACCCTAAACCCAAACTAACCATTAGTCCAAAGACTACTTTCAATATTTAACACAAAACAATAAAAAAATATGAACAAACAGTCGATCAAACTCATCTATCCATCTATCCATCTATCCATCTATCCATCTATCTATCCATCCATCCATCCATCACTCCATCACTCCATCACTCCATCCATCCATGTATAACACAGGCCTAAAAACATTCACTTTTTCAAACAAAAACTTTTTTTTTTTTAACAAAAAGTTGTTTAAACTCATGTATCTATATATTCATCTATTCATCTATCTATCTATTTATCTATCTATCCATCCATCCATCCATCCATCCATCACTCCATCCATCCATGTATAACACAGGCCTAAAAACATTCACTTTTTCAAACAAAAACATATTTTTTTTAACAAAAAGTGGTTTAAACTCATGTATCTATATATTCATCTATTCATCTATCTATCCATCCATCCATCCATCCATCCATCACTCCATCACTCCATCCATCAATGTAACACAGGCCTAAAAAACATTCACTTTTTCAAACAAAAACATTTTTTTTAACAAAAACATTTTTTTTAACAAAAAGTTGTTTCAACTCATGTACCTATCTATCCATCCATCCATCCATCCATCCATCCATCCATCCATCCATCCATCCATCCATCCATCCATCCATCACTCCATCCATCAATCTATCTATAGAAATAGACACTTACCTGTCAGCATTGGTGCTGTTTCAGCACTCGTGCTGATATGCACGGCAAATGCAACCATTTTGCATTGACAGGTGAACAGCTGGGGGAAAACTCAAGTTCAGTTTGCGTCAGGGCGTCTGCATGGATGCAGGGTCAAAGGCCAAAGGCCTGGCACGCTACCTCACCTAACCAGCTAAACCTACCCACCACCTGCACAAAAAAACAGAAAACAAAACCAAAAAACACTGACCACTGGCGGGACCTACACAGACCCTACCCAAAATATACCAGGATAGACCACCCCTATATAAAATAACCCTAGATACAACAGCAATTTATAAAATAGACCCCTGTTAAAAAAAAACAAATCTAAAAAATAAAGTGCAGTACCGTGTCTACACACCTGGTGGCGCTAGAGGCGCACCAAACCACCACCAGTCGACTAGCCATACATCAATTACTATATAAACCAAGTTTCGTACAGATAAAACACACCGTTGCAGATATATGGACAGTTAAGATTCGGCCAATCAGATGCCCTTTATGCAAATGAGGGTGGTTACTAATGAGGGTGAAAGTCGTTTTTACCTCCCTACCTAACCCTAACCCTAACCCTAACCCTTTTGGATCTAGCCCACGGCGTTTTAGCCCTCTTTTAATGTTTTATAATTGTATGCGTCTCTCTCGGGGTTTCTTGGGGCATTTCGGTGCTTGTGTGGGGAGCGGCCAGTTGAAGCGAAGGCCAGTGCACAGCCTGAAGTGTCTTCGGACAGTTTATGGATTTTCTCTTCACCTAACCAAGCCCGTGCCTCGTAACTCTGGACCTCGTGCATGTTATCTGGATGTTCCTTGAGATGTCTGGGGGGGTATGTGTATAATTATTAAATATTAAAATGATAAATAAATTTATTGATAGTCAAAAAACGATTTATGAAGCACCATTTAGTGCTGAAAGGTATTTTAGTTCAAGTGGGAGGGGCGCCCGCCCTCTGAAGTCCACTATAAAATCAAGTGTGACCACGCCCTCGAGCACGAGGAAGCCGAGAGGGATTTGAGAGAGTTGTCATTCTAAATTCACCTGATGAGGAGCCTTGGGAAAGCTCGAAACGCGTCGTGAAAGTATGCCTGAATGACTCGAAACCGTAAAAATGAGTACAGCTGCCATCATTTGGGGGTTCGTGATGTAGCAGAAGCCTTGGAAAATTTTCTCTTCGACCCATACAGGTCTGGAGTTGGTTAAAATGGCCGCCATCATTGGTCTGAGTGATGTTGCAGAGCCACATAAATTTTTCCTCCGTCCACTGTGACGTTGAGCGTCTCCAAAAAGGGTCCATGTCCATACAGACGTGGGATTTATGCCCCTCACCACTCTTAGCTAACACCTACCATTCGTTTTTTTGTTCAAATTAAGCCCTTGTTGGCATAAACCACGGCAATGTAGCCCTTTTGGATCTAGCCCACGGCGTTTTAGCCCTCTTTTAATGTTTTATAATTGTATGCGTCTCTCTCGGGGTTTCTTGGGGCATTTCGGTGCTTGTGTGGGGAGCGGCCAGTTGAAGCGAAGGCCAGTGCACAGCCTGAAGTGTCTTCGGACAGTTTATGGATTTTCTCTTCACCTAACCAAGCCCGTGCCTCGTA
Organism: Leuciscus leuciscus; assembly: GCF_965113295.1. Classification (NCBI taxonomy): domain Eukaryota; kingdom Metazoa; phylum Chordata; class Actinopteri; order Cypriniformes; family Leuciscidae; genus Leuciscus; species Leuciscus leuciscus. The sequence continues at coordinate 7,961 of NW_028118343.1, read as the reverse complement.
ACTCTGGACCTCGTGCATGTTATCTGGATGTTCCTTGAGATGTCTGGGGGGGTATGTGTATAATTATTAAATATTAAAATGATAAATAAATTTATTGATAGTCAAAAAACGATTTATGAAGCACCATTTAGTGCTGAAAGGTATTTTAGTTCAAGTGGGAGGGGCGCCCGCCCTCTGAAGTCCACTATAAAATCAAGTGTGACCACGCCCTCGAGCACGAGGAAGCCGAGAGGGATTTGAGAGAGTTGTCATTCTAAATTCACCTGATGAGGAGCCTTGGGAAAGCTCGAAACGCGTCGTGAAAGTATGCCTGAATGACTCGAAACCGTAAAAATGAGTACAGCTGCCATCATTTGGGGGTTCGTGATGTAGCAGAAGCCTTGGAAAATTTTCTCTTCGACCCATACAGGTCTGGAGTTGGTTAAAATGGCCGCCATCATTGGTCTGAGTGATGTTGCAGAGCCACATAAATTTTTCCTCCGTCCACTGTGACGTTGAGCGTCTCCAAAAAGGGTCCATGTCCATACAGACGTGGGATTTATGCCCCTCACCACTCTTAGCTAACACCTACCATTCGTTTTTTTGTTCAAATTAAGCCCTTGTTGGCATAAACCACGGCAATGTAGCCCTTTTGGATCTAGCCCACGGCGTTTTAGCCCTCTTTTAATGTTTTATAATTGTATGCGTCTCTCTCGGGGTTTCTTGGGGCATTTCGGTGCTTGTGTGGGGAGCGGCCAGTTGAAGCGAAGGCCAGTGCACAGCCTGAAGTGTCTTCGGACAGTTTATGGATTTTCTCTTCACCTAACCCTAACCCTAACCCTAACCCTAACCCTAACCCTAACCCTAACCCTAACCCTAACCCTAACCCTAACCCTAACCCTCTAACTCTATCTATCCATCCATCCATCCATCCATCCATCACTCCATCACTCCATCCATCAATGTAACACAGGCCTAAAAAACATTCACTTTTTCAAACAAAAACATTTTTTTTAACAAAAACATTTTTTTTAACAAAAAGTTGTTTCAACTCATGTACCTATCTATCCATCCATCCATCCATCCATCCATCCATCCATCCATCCATCCATCCATCCATCACTCCATCCATCAATCTATCTATAGAAATAGACACTTACCTGTCAGCATTGGTGCTGTTTCAGCACTCGTGCTGATATGCACGGCAAATGCAACCATTTTGCATTGACAGGTGAACAGCTGGGGGAAAACTCAAGTTCAGTTTGCGTCAGGGCGTCTGCATGGATGCAGGGTCAAAGGCCAAAGGCCTGGCACGCTACCTCACCTAACCAGCTAAACCTACCCACCACCTGCACAAAAAAACAGAAAACAAAACCAAAAAACACTGACCACTGGCGGGACCTACACAGACCCTACCCAAAATATACCAGGATAGACCACCCCTATATAAAATAACCCTAGATACAACAGCAATTTATAAAATAGACCCCTGTTAAAAAAAAACAAATCTAAAAAATAAAGTGCAGTACCGTGTCTACACACCTGGTGGCGCTAGAGGCGCACCAAACCACCACCAGTCGACTAGCCATACATCAATTACTATATAAACCAAGTTTCGTACAGATAAAACACACCGTTGCAGATATATGGACAGTTAAGATTCGGCCAATCAGATGCCCTTTATGCAAATGAGGGTGGTTACTAATGAGGGTGAAAGTCGTTTTTACCTCCCTACCTATATGCCATTTTAACCCTAACCTAACCATAGCCTCAAACTAACCCTAAACCCAAACTAACCATTAGTCCAAAGACTACTTTCAATATTTAACACAAAACAATAAAAAAATATGAACAAACAGTCGATCAAACTCATCTATCCATCTATCCATCTATCCATCTATCCATCTATCTATCCATCCATCCATCCATCACTCCATCACTCCATCACTCCATCCATCCATGTATAACACAGGCCTAAAAACATTCACTTTTTCAAACAAAAACTTTTTTTTTTTTAACAAAAAGTTGTTTAAACTCATGTATCTATATATTCATCTATTCATCTATCTATCTATTTATCTATCTATCCATCCATCCATCCATCCATCCATCACTCCATCCATCCATGTATAACACAGGCCTAAAAACATTCACTTTTTCAAACAAAAACATATTTTTTTTAACAAAAAGTGGTTTAAACTCATGTATCTATATATTCATCTATTCATCTATCTATCCATCCATCCATCCATCCATCCATCACTCCATCACTCCATCCATCAATGTAACACAGGCCTAAAAAACATTCACTTTTTCAAACAAAAACATTTTTTTTAACAAAAACATTTTTTTTAACAAAAAGTTGTTTCAACTCATGTACCTATCTATCCATCCATCCATCCATCCATCCATCCATCCATCCATCCATCCATCCATCCATCCATCCATCCATCACTCCATCCATCAATCTATCTATAGAAATAGACACTTACCTGTCAGCATTGGTGCTGTTTCAGCACTCGTGCTGATATGCACGGCAAATGCAACCATTTTGCATTGACAGGTGAACAGCTGGGGGAAAACTCAAGTTCAGTTTGCGTCAGGGCGTCTGCATGGATGCAGGGTCAAAGGCCAAAGGCCTGGCACGCTACCTCACCTAACCAGCTAAACCTACCCACCACCTGCACAAAAAAACAGAAAACAAAACCAAAAAACACTGACCACTGGCGGGACCTACACAGACCCTACCCAAAATATACCAGGATAGACCACCCCTATATAAAATAACCCTAGATACAACAGCAATTTATAAAATAGACCCCTGTTAAAAAAAAACAAATCTAAAAAATAAAGTGCAGTACCGTGTCTACACACCTGGTGGCGCTAGAGGCGCACCAAACCACCACCAGTCGACTAGCCATACATCAATTACTATATAAACCAAGTTTCGTACAGATAAAACACACCGTTGCAGATATATGGACAGTTAAGATTCGGCCAATCAGATGCCCTTTATGCAAATGAGGGTGGTTACTAATGAGGGTGAAAGTCGTTTTTACCTCCCTACCTATATGCCATTTTAACCCTAACCTAACCATAGCCTCAAACTAACCCTAAACCCAAACTAACCATTAGTCCAAAGACTACTTTCAATATTTAACACAAAACAATAAAAAAATATGAACAAACAGTCGATCAAACTCATCTATCCATCTATCCATCTATCCATCTATCCATCTATCTATCCATCCATCCATCCATCCATCCATCACTCCATCACTCCATCACTCCATCCATCCATGTATAACACAGGCCTAAAAACATTCACTTTTTCAAACAAAAACTTTTTTTTTTTTAACAAAAAGTTGTTTAAACTCATGTATCTATATATTCATCTATTCATCTATCTATCTATTTATCTATCTATCCATCCATCCATCCATCCATCCATCACTCCATCCATCCATGTATAACACAGGCCTAAAAACATTCACTTTTTCAAACAAAAACATATTTTTTTTAACAAAAAGTGGTTTAAACTCATGTATCTATATATTCATCTATTCATCTATCTATCCATCCATCCATCCATCCATCCATCACTCCATCACTCCATCCATCAATGTAACACAGGCCTAAAAAACATTCACTTTTTCAAACAAAAACATTTTTTTTAACAAAAACATTTTTTTTAACAAAAAGTTGTTTCAACTCATGTACCTATCTATCTATCCATCCATCCATCCATCCATCCATCCATCCATCCATCCATCCATCCATCCATCCATCACTCCATCCATCAATCTATCTATAGAAATAGACACTTACCTGTCAGCATTGGTGCTGTTTCAGCACTCGTGCTGATATGCACGGCAAATGCAACCATTTTGCATTGACAGGTGAACAGCTGGGGGAAAACTCAAGTTCAGTTTGCGTCAGGGCGTCTGCATGGATGCAGGGTCAAAGGCCAAAGGCCTGGCACGCTACCTCACCTAACCAGCTAAACCTACCCACCACCTGCACAAAAAAACAGAAAACAAAACCAAAAAACACTGACCACTGGCGGGACCTACACAGACCCTACCCAAAATATACCAGGATAGACCACCCCTATATAAAATAACCCTAGATACAACAGCAATTTATAAAATAGACCCCTGTTAAAAAAAAACAAATCTAAAAAATAAAGTGCAGTACCGTGTCTACACACCTGGTGGCGCTAGAGGCGCACCAAACCACCACCAGTCGACTAGCCATACATCAATTACTATATAAACCAAGTTTCGTACAGATAAAACACACCGTTGCAGATATATGGACAGTTAAGATTCGGCCAATCAGATGCCCTTTATGCAAATGAGGGTGGTTACTAATGAGGGTGAAAGTCGTTTTTACCTCCCTACCTATATGCCATTTTAACCCTAACCTAACCATAGCCTCAAACTAACCCTAAACCCAAACTAACCATTAGTCCAAAGACTACTTTCAATATTTAACACAAAACAATAAAAAAATATGAACAAACAGTCGATCAAACTCATCTATCCATCTATCCATCTATCCATCTATCCATCTATCTATCCATCCATCCATCCATCACTCCATCACTCCATCACTCCATCCATCCATGTATAACACAGGCCTAAAAACATTCACTTTTTCAAACAAAAACTTTTTTTTTTTTAACAAAAAGTTGTTTAAACTCATGTATCTATATATTCATCTATTCATCTATCTATCTATTTATCTATCTATCCATCCATCCATCCATCCATCCATCACTCCATCCATCCATGTATAACACAGGCCTAAAAACATTCACTTTTTCAAACAAAAACATATTTTTTTTAACAAAAAGTGGTTTAAACTCATGTATCTATATATTCATCTATTCATCTATCTATCCATCCATCCATCCATCCATCCATCACTCCATCACTCCATCCATCAATGTAACACAGGCCTAAAAAACATTCACTTTTTCAAACAAAAACATTTTTTTTAACAAAAACATTTTTTTTAACAAAAAGTTGTTTCAACTCATGTACCTATCTATCCATCCATCCATCCATCCATCCATCCATCCATCCATCCATCCATCCATCCATCCATCCATCACTCCATCCATCAATCTATCTATAGAAATAGACACTTACCTGTCAGCATTGGTGCTGTTTCAGCACTCGTGCTGATATGCACGGCAAATGCAACCATTTTGCATTGACAGGTGAACAGCTGGGGGAAAACTCAAGTTCAGTTTGCGTCAGGGCGTCTGCATGGATGCAGGGTCAAAGGCCAAAGGCCTGGCACGCTACCTCACCTAACCAGCTAAACCTACCCACCACCTGCACAAAAAAACAGAAAACAAAACCAAAAAACACTGACCACTGGCGGGACCTACACAGACCCTACCCAAAATATACCAGGATAGACCACCCCTATATAAAATAACCCTAGATACAACAGCAATTTATAAAATAGACCCCTGTTAAAAAAAAACAAATCTAAAAAATAAAGTGCAGTACCGTGTCTACACACCTGGTGGCGCTAGAGGCGCACCAAACCACCACCAGTCGACTAGCCATACATCAATTACTATATAAACCAAGTTTCGTACAGATAAAACACACCGTTGCAGATATATGGACAGTTAAGATTCGGCCAATCAGATGCCCTTTATGCAAATGAGGGTGGTTACTAATGAGGGTGAAAGTCGTTTTTACCTCCCTACCTATATGCCATTTTAACCCTAACCTAACCATAGCCTCAAACTAACCCTAAACCCAAACTAACCATTAGTCCAAAGACTACTTTCAATATTTAACACAAAACAATAAAAAAATATGAACAAACAGTCGATCAAACTCATCTATCCATCTATCCATCTATCCATCTATCCATCTATCTATCCATCCATCCATCCATCCATCCATCACTCCATCACTCCATCACTCCATCCATCCATGTATAACACAGGCCTAAAAACATTCACTTTTTCAAACAAAAACTTTTTTTTTTTTAACAAAAAGTTGTTTAAACTCATGTATCTATATATTCATCTATTCATCTATCTATCTATTTATCTATCTATCCATCCATCCATCCATCCATCCATCACTCCATCCATCCATGTATAACACAGGCCTAAAAACATTCACTTTTTCAAACAAAAACATATTTTTTTTAACAAAAAGTGGTTTAAACTCATGTATCTATATATTCATCTATTCATCTATCTATCCATCCATCCATCCATCCATCCATCACTCCATCACTCCATCCATCAATGTAACACAGGCCTAAAAAACATTCACTTTTTCAAACAAAAACATTTTTTTTAACAAAAACATTTTTTTTAACAAAAAGTTGTTTCAACTCATGTACCTATCTATCCATCCATCCATCCATCCATCCATCCATCCATCCATCCATCCATCCATCCATCCATCACTCCATCCATCAATCTATCTATAGAAATAGACACTTACCTGTCAGCATTGGTGCTGTTTCAGCACTCGTGCTGATATGCACGGCAAATGCAACCATTTTGCATTGACAGGTGAACAGCTGGGGGAAAACTCAAGTTCAGTTTGCGTCAGGGCGTCTGCATGGATGCAGGGTCAAAGGCCAAAGGCCTGGCACGCTACCTCACCTAACCAGCTAAACCTACCCACCACCTGCACAAAAAAACAGAAAACAAAACCAAAAAACACTGACCACTGGCGGGACCTACACAGACCCTACCCAAAATATACCAGGATAGACCACCCCTATATAAAATAACCCTAGATACAACAGCAATTTATAAAATAGACCCCTGTTAAAAAAAAACAAATCTAAAAAATAAAGTGCAGTACCGTGTCTACACACCTGGTGGCGCTAGAGGCGCACCAAACCACCACCAGTCGACTAGCCATACATCAATTACTATATAAACCAAGTTTCGTACAGATAAAACACACCGTTGCAGATATATGGACAGTTAAGATTCGGCCAATCAGATGCCCTTTATGCAAATGAGGGTGGTTACTAATGAGGGTGAAAGTCGTTTTTACCTCCCTACCTATATGCCATTTTAACCCTAACCTAACCATAGCCTCAAACTAACCCTAAACCCAAACTAACCATTAGTCCAAAGACTACTTTCAATATTTAACACAAAACAATAAAAAAATATGAACAAACAGTCGATCAAACTCATCTATCCATCTATCCATCTATCCATCTATCCATCTATCTATCCATCCATCCATCCATCACTCCATCACTCCATCACTCCATCCATCCATGTATAACACAGGCCTAAAAACATTCACTTTTTCAAACAAAAACTTTTTTTTTTTTAACAAAAAGTTGTTTAAACTCATGTATCTATATATTCATCTATTCATCTATCTATCTATTTATCTATCTATCCATCCATCCATCCATCCATCCATCACTCCATCCATCCATGTATAACACAGGCCTAAAAACATTCACTTTTTCAAACAAAAACATATTTTTTTTAACAAAAAGTGGTTTAAACTCATGTATCTATATATTCATCTATTCATCTATCTATCCATCCATCCATCCATCCATCCATCACTCCATCACTCCATCCATCAATGTAACACAGGCCTAAAAAACATTCACTTTTTCAAACAAAAACATTTTTTTTAACAAAAACATTTTTTTTAACAAAAAGTTGTTTCAACTCATGTACCTATCTATCCATCCATCCATCCATCCATCCATCCATCCATCCATCATCCATCCATCCATCCATCCATCCATCACTCCATCCATCAATCTATCTATAGAAATAGACACTTACCTGTCAGCATTGGTGCTGTTTCAGCACTCGTGCTGATATGCACGGCAAATGCAACCATTTTGCATTGACAGGTGAACAGCTGGGGGAAAACTCAAGTTCAGTTTGCGTCAGGGCGTCTGCATGGATGCAGGGTCAAAGGCCAAAGGCCTGGCACGCTACCTCA
>NW_028118344.1:57500-62500 GCF_965113295.1 Leuciscus leuciscus | reverse complement strand
AATCAGACAAATCATACAGGAGATCACAATCATGTTTTTATTCTGTCTGTCAGTATGTCTCGTCTCTTTATACCGGTCTGTCTGATATCCATATGTCAGAAAATAAAGCATCTCGGGAGTTTCCTCTGTTTCTCTGACTGGTAATATTACTGTATTGGGAGAGAGTGCTAAAGCTCCTTACGTCGTATTTTTTTGTGAAAATTTGTAGAAATTATAATTCTTTCTAAATGTGACGTAAACATACTGTCCTGTGACAGCAAATAAACAGACACAGACGCGACTGAAGTAAGTGTGTCCTCTTTCTTTTGTGATTAAACGATAAACCACTTTATTTCTCTCTGACTAATGTGCAATCTTGACAAATTATTTCATTATGATCAACGTATCACTTATTTTTGTAAAACAGTGGTAAAACACTGATGCTTAGGCTTTAAATCTTTAAGTAAACAACAAAAATGCTAACAAACGGCCACTTTTATCATGTTCGTTGTGCGATCTTGCTAGTTCTTTCTGATTAGTTTTCTGATAAATCTTCCATTAGTTGGTGAAATGATGGGTTTGTGTGACGCTGTTCCAGTGAGGTGTGTTACGGGTGAAGCGCTGCAGAGCTTCTGGCCCGACAGTAGAAGCGCAGTGTGGTTTTGGATTCGGTGCTCCAGGTTCGAGTCTATTAGCCCCGCCCGAGCTGTTATAACCTGTCACTCACATGCGATCCATCAATATGTCATGAGGTGGGTTTGTTCTCTCTCTCTCTCTCTCTCTTTTCCCACCTGTTCATCATTGCAATTAGTGTTTGCGCTGCTTCTCTGTGACACCTGTTCTCACTTTAGTCTCATTACTTTCTCTCTACTTCTAACTTGTTACCCTTCTTCTTTGTCGGATTATTTTGTGTGTACGTGAGTCATGCGTGTGTGATATGTTATCTCCATGAAGATTTACCTTTTATTGTCTTGTCTTTTATTGTCTTGTCTAGTCTAGAGGAGTTGTACTCGTCTTGTGTGCTTTCTCTGCCCTGTCATCCCTCTACTGGTGGCCTTCTTCATCTTCTCTCTGCGGCTTTGTGGACACTTACAAGGACTGTGTTACTGCCACGTGAATTACCAGCTCTGCAAACTATTACCAAGACAGGGGTCTTCCGTTTTTTGCTGACCTTCTGTAAAGTACGCTAACTTTGAGTTTTTTCCAGTTCTGTGTCGTTGCATGACAGACTGCCTATGTTAATTCTTCATTAAAGACTATTGCAAGAACTTGCCTTTGCACTTGGATCCTCTGTTTCTTCTGACACAATTCGGTTGTTAAGTCGTGACGTAACCACTCTCCGATAATACTCTTTCCGGGTCCAAAGTCCAGGTCCTCTCTACCTACCTACCGCTTTCGCTAGTGTTTTGGTTGTTATTGAGTGTTTTTACAATGCCGCAGTGCTGTGTCCCGTGTCCCGAGCTAACTCACTTCAACCTCGTAAATCTTATTTTTCATTGATGCCTGGACTCTACCCTTAATTATGCCACCTGAGTGATGAGCTACACTAACCACTCTGTTGGTGTTAAAGGAATTTAAACCCTTTTTGACCGCCAAGGGTGCCTCACTAAGAAGGACGTGATCGTAAATAAATTTACAGGTTCCACCATTGTTATTTCTGGACGAGAGGAGCGCTTGGACCCGGAAAAGGCTAAACGTCACTCGTGACGTCAGACTTAACAATCGGATAGCAAACCCCAACCATCCAATCAACTCCCCACAGACACAATCAAGCCCCACCCACATGTGTTCTTGTTCCAGAAGCGTTTCACTCGTATATACGGCACTATAGGGAAGAAACAACGACCACAACTTCCCTTTTATGCTGACTTCGACATATAAAATGTATTAGTATATGCAATAGTTAGCATTACTTTAATAAATTATTTAACACTTTTCAATATGTATTGTTTTGTTGTTATTGTTAGTTCATGATTCCTAATGCATAATAATTTAACCTTATTGCCAACTGTTATAAAGTTTTTTCTTGTCTATAAATGACCGCTTTACAAGGTAGACGAGAATGAGGCCTGTACTGGAGAAAAGGTAAAAACTGTGAGCAAAAAACTGAAGTTTGATTATGAACTATGATATATCAGACTGTATAACACACACACACACACACACACACACACACACACATAGGTTTTGTTCTGGTAGCATCAAAGCTGTAGTAAGCCACGGACCTGACAGCACTCTGCAAATACAATGTGTTTAAAATAAACTGGCTTTAGAAATATTCACACAGACCGGAGGGTTTTCAAGGTGTTTTACCAGGGGAAACGCACTTCAGATACACCACCACCCCCACACACACACCTACACACACACACACACACACACACACCCTAGGGGTTTTCAAAGGTGCTTCCTGTGTAGTGAGTCAGAGGGCTCCTGGTTCATTCCAGTCTTCCTGAGGCGTACATTAAATTACTAACGGCCATAGCAAAACACAGATGCGCACACACACACACACAGACACACACACACACACACACACACACACACACACACACACACACACACACACACACACACACACACACACACACATCAACTGACATAGCAGACCGATAATGCCAGGTATGATTACATCACCTACTGCCCACAACCACAGCGGCAACAGAGACCATCAGCCCGCGGCTCACTGCGCTCTGATCTGACCACACACACACACACACACGTTTACTTAGCTATCTAAATGGGGACTCTCAATAGACATAATGTTTTTTATACTGTACAAACTGTATATTCTCTCTTACACTAACACGACCCCTAAACCTACCCATCACACACATACACATACACACACACACACACACACACACACACACACACACACACACACACACACACACACGCACACACTAACCCGACCCCTAAACCTACCCATCACACACACACGCACACACACACACACACACACACACACACACACACACACACACACACTAACCCGATCCCTAAACCTACCCATCACACACACACACACACACACACACACACACACACACACACACACACACACACACACACACACACACACACACACACACACACACACACACACTAACCCGACCCCTAAACCTACCCATCACACACACACACACACACACACACACACACTAACCCGATCCCTAAACCTACCCATCACACACACACACACACACACACACACACACACACACACACACACACACACACACTAACCCGACCCCTAAACCTACCCATCACACACACACACACACACGCACACACACACACACACTAACCCGACCCCTAAACCTACCCATCACACACACACACACACACACACACACACACACACACACACACACACACACACACTAACCCGACCCCTAAACCTACCCCCATCACACACAACTTTATATATTTTTACATTTTCAAAAAACTTTCATTACTTTCTTTTTTGGTTTCACTTTATTTTGATGGTCCCTTTAACACATTCTGATGACTTTACTATAAGTAACGTTGCACCTGCATGTCTACTAACTCTCATTAGAGTGTTAGTTAAGTATTAATAGACTGGTAGGGTTAGGGCTAGATTAAGTTGGCATGTAGTTGCAAAATGACTTATAGTCAGTAGAGTGTCTGTTGGAGGACCATCACAATAAAGTGTTTGCAGATATTAAGCAGACAGTCTACTTATACTCCAATGAATGTTAGTTGACATATAGTTGCAAAGTTACTTATAGTCAACAGCACGTACAAAAGGGACCATTAAAATTTCACGAGTTCACATCTACATATAATTAGTACAATAAGTTTATGCATATTTGGCGTGCTGTCCGGGGGGAGGGCTCCGAGCTTGGAGTTAGGCCCGAACCCAGAGTACTCCCCCCAGTTGGTAAATGTAGTTGGAACTGGAAGTGAGGAGATGGGGTGGAGGAGGGATGCTGACAAACTTTCAATGAACAGAGATAGGTCTGCTGTGAATTTATACTCTGTCATTGAGTTGATTACTGATTAATCTCCAGCTGTGCATAATTTGGTTAATGGTTGAACCTGCTCCTCCCGAACTTTGTTAATAAAACATCATAAAGTGTTACCTATTTTTTTTTTAACCAGTTTTACAAATGAGGACGTCCCTAAATTAGGTTTTTGGAGATTTTGTCAAGTTTTGGTCACTTCTGGGTACAAATTTGTCCCAAAATATAATTAAGGCCCCGTTTACACGATGGGAAAACGCAGATATTTCCCTGCGTTTTGGCCTGTCATTTACACGAAAACGCAGTTTTTATCCCAGAGAACGATTATTTCTAAAAACTCCGGCCAAAGTGGAGATTTCTGAAAACGCCGGTTATGTGTTGCCGTGTCAACTGGGAGAAACGGGGTTTTAGGTTCTCAAACGTCACATTATGCGCCAGAAAATGCTTACGTCATGTGAGCGCCCTATGTTCAGAGTTTGTTCCATACTGTCTATGAGTTTGTTTGGCTACTATTTGATCATGGATGCTGTTAAAGTGGTACTCATTTTTACTTTTGTGAAAACGCTTTTGGCCTGTTTGCATTTGCTTCGCTGTCTGTCCACACGAACGAACCTCGCGCCATGTCTATTCTTTTGAAAGGAACAGGAAGTCGCTCGTGCTATTCGTCGTTGTCGATTTTGAGGATTCTGATTGGCTTGCATGGCTTTATCCTTCTCCTTACACTGCCGCCCCTTTGTATTTATGCGGGTTGATGTAAACGACAACTTTTTTTGAAAACGATATTGCGTGCACGATGTTATTTTTGAAAACGGAGGGGGAGAAATATTCGTTTCTCTAAATACCCGGCTATGTGTAAATGTGGCCTAAGTAGGTACACACACACACACACACACACACACACACAGATTGTTGTATTTTGAATGAAAATGTTCCCAATAAAGTTCAGTAACATATAAGTTGTGCATTAGTCTCGTGGCAAGTGTGTGTTCGGGATCTTCTTGCAGAAACTGCACGTTTGGTCAAACACAGACA
>NW_028118344.1:0-55000 GCF_965113295.1 Leuciscus leuciscus | reverse complement strand
TAATATTTAGATTTAAAATTCACAAGAAATATATAAAGAACACCAGGTTTGTTGTATCTTGTAGGCATATACTTTTAGGGCTGCATAAAATAATAATAACAACAATAATTATTTTTACTTTACAGGAAGCTAATTTTTTTTTGGGGGGGGGGGGGGGGGGGGGGAGAAATACAGGAGGCCTATAACTTTAAATCATTGAAAAGGTACACTTCAGTATACTTCACTAGAGAAAAATATATGGATTATCATATGTTACTTCAAATGTTTTCAGACTTTATGAAATGAGATTGGAGTAAAAACATGAAACCTAATGTTTGGCACATTCTTTGATTTTCAAATGCACAGCACGAGTGACCCAAACTCACAGCGCTCAAAGAGACCACTTACTGAAGCGATCGAGCTGCTCCTAATGAAACATTACTGTTGCCATATTATAAATGTCTACGTTTATCCGTTAACAGATATCCACGAACACAGCATTTAACAGTAAACACGGGTCTAAACATTATAATATTCATCAGGTTAGTATAATTGGGTTCAGTTCTTGGTCCCCTCCTCTTCTCCATCTACACCACATCACTGGGACACATCATACAGGCGCATGGTTTCTCCTACCACTGCTATGCTGATGACACGCAGCTCTTCCTCTCCTTTCAACCAGATGATCCCACAGTAGCTGCACGGATCTCAAGCTGTCTGGCGGACATCTCCACATGGATGAAGGAACATCACAGCTCAACCTGGCAAAGACTGAGCTTCTCGTCCTCCCTGCCAATCCGTCTCTACAGCACGACTTCACCATCCAGCTAGAATCATCATCAATCACCCCATCAAGGTCGGTCAGAAATCTTGGAGTAACGTTTGATGACCAGCTGACCTTCACAGATCACATTTCAAAGACAGCTCGATCATGCAGGTTTGCACTGCACAACATCAGGAAAATCAGGCCTTTCCTAACTGAGCATGCAACACAACTTATCGTCCAGGCCCTGGTCATCTCTAGGCTTGACTACTGCAATGCTCTTCTGGCTGGACTCCCAGCATGTGCGACCAAACCCCTACAGATGATCCAGAATGCTGCAGCTCGTCTTGTCTTCAACGAGCCCAAGAGGGCCCACGTCACTCCTCTGTTCATCTCTCTGCACTGGCTACCTCTCGCTGCTCGCATCAAGTTCAAGGCATTGACGCTTGCTCACAGATCTGTCACAGGCTCAGCTCCCTCCTACTTTCACTCACTCCTACGAGTCTACATCCCTACCAGACACCTACGATCGGTCAACGAGCGACGTCTCGTGGTTCCATCACAGAAAGCCACAAAATCACTTTCCAGAACATTCTCATTCACAGTTCCATGCTGGTGGAACGCTCTCCCCACCCTCATCCGGAATGCAGAATCCCTGACAACATTCAAAAGACAGCTGAAAACCAATCTCTTCCGTGAGCACTTAACCTTATAAAAAAAAAAATAAAAAAAAAATAAAAAAATTTCCTTTCCCTTTGAAACATCACTTATCAGGCTTATGCTACTCTGAATAATACCTGAACTTCGTATTTTGAGCACTTCTTGCGTTGTTGTTGCTTTTGCCTCTTTATGATGACTCGCTGAATTTTGTCCTAATTTGTAAGTCGCTTTGGACAAAGGCGTCTGCTAAATGACTAAATGTAAATGTAATTGTTCAGAGCTGCTTTCACCGTGAGACTCACGCGATTGACACTTTCCACACGCTCTCACGACACACATCCATTTTCTCACGCACAGAGAAATCGCGAAGCAAAGAGGACACGGAGACCGACAGACTAGACAGAGCAGTTACTTATGATATAAAAAATCTCAGCTCTCACATTCTGTCAATTTTATTACAAAATTCAACAATAAATACCATTTTGGCGCTTGTAAATGTGACGTGACAGATCGCTAGCGGCACGCGACCCCATCATCTCTACTAGCTAATAGTAAATAAACACGAATGAACAATGTTGAAAGATACAGTACAACTTACCGAAATGTATATTCCTCATACATAATATCGATCAATCAGTGTTTTTCAACCGCGGAAAGAGGTAAAACAGCTGGAGAACAATTATGTCACATAATATTTACCTCAGGAAAGCCATTTAATGACCATAATATAGGCTATAGCACGTTAGTTAGCTAGAAAAAAGAGCTATAGAGTGTATTTTGCTAAATATGAGTTCTATATTACATATTTTTTATATTTTTTACTTAAATCATTAAATAAAGTTGTTATTATAATAAAAAAACGAGTTATTTTTAACCTTAAATAATACTGCCAGCTGATAGGGCTCTCTGTGTGTTTACAGCATTAGGTGAGATTTTTTTTTTTCTTGAGAAAAATGAACTGTATCTTGTGTACCTAATATTTATCCAAATTAGTTAATATTGAATCAAATCACAAGAATTGAATTGAAATCATGAAATTTGTGTCAAGCAATAATAAAAAAAAACTGGTTACCAGAGATTGTACCATGTAAACAGGTTCAAACTCAAAAGATGGCAGCCCTGGTGTAAACACTAATACTAGCCTCCTTTGATATCATGCTGTGTTTTATAGAGCATAAAAACATCCTTATGTCAAACATGTATATTTATTTAGGCAAGGCAAGGCAAGTTTATTTATATAGCACATTTCATACACAATGGCAATTCAAAGTGCTTTACATAGAAGAAATTAAAATAATGAAAAGAAATAAAAATAATTAAAACAGTTTAGAAAAATAAAATAAAATACAGTACTTTTAAAAAATAAAAAATAATATTTATTATAGATCTTTCTTTCAAAGGATTCCCTTAAGACTTAAATCTTTCAACCTTCTTTTTAACCTTCAATCTTCTTACGACTTCCATCTATCAACTTTCCTTTAACTTTCTTTTCTCCCTCATTTACTCACACGTTCTTTTCACTTTCTTTAGCACTTTAGCACTGCGTTCACATTCTTTCTCAGACAAAAACTTTAATATCGTCATTTAAATACTGTTCTACTTTCAAACCCACATTAATCACTTTCACATTATCACCTTCTGAGTGGGCATTTACAGTTTCGGGCTAAATGCCCTGCTGACATAGGAGAAATTAAAATAATTAAAAGAAATAAGAATAATTAAAACAGTTTAGAAAAATAGAGTAAAATACAGTACAGTACAAACAGTCGGACGAACAGCGGCACAGTGCTCATTCAGTAAATGCACAGTTAAACAGAAGTGTTTTGAGTCTGGATTTGAATGTGACCACTGTAGGAGCACCTCTGATCTCTTCTGGAAGCTGGTTCCAGCTGTGGCTGGCATAATAGCTAAAAGCAGACTCACCATGTTTAGAATGAACCCTTGGTATTTCTAGCTGATATGATCCTAATGATCTGAGTGATCTGTTGGGTTTATATTCAGTGAGCATATCTGCAATGTATTGAGGTCCTAGGCCATTGAATGATTTATATACCAGTAATAATACTTTAAAATCAATCCTAAATCTAACTGGGAGCCAGTGTAAAGACCTGAGGACTGGTGTGATATGTTCATATTTTCTGGTTCTGCTCAGAATCCTGGCGGCAGCGTTCTGTATGAGCTGCAACTGTCTTATGGTCTTTTTGGGAAGGCCAGTGAGGAGTCCATTACAATAATCCACCCTGCTGGTGATGAAAGCATGCACAAGTTTCTCTAAGTCTTGTCTGGAAACAAAGCATCTAATTCTTGCAATATTTTTCAGATGATAGTATGCTGATTTAGTTATTGCTTTGACATGACTACTGAAACTAAGGTCTGACTCTAGTGTCACACCAAGATTCCTGACTTGATGTTTAGTTGTTAGACCCCTAGAGTGAAGGTATGCGTTCACTTTGAGAACTTCATCTTTGTTTCCAAACGCAATAACTTCAGTTTTGTCTTTGTTTAATTGAAGAAAGTTTTGACACATCCAACTGTTGACTTCATCAATGCATTGGCACAGGGAGTCAATGGGGCTGTAATCGTTAGGCGATAGGGCTAAGTACAGCTGTGTGTCGTCTGCATAGCTGTGGTAAGCAATTTGGTTATTTCTCATTATTTGGCTCATTGGGAGCATATACAGGTTGAACAGGAGTGGCACAAGAATTGAGCCTTGAGGGACTCCGCATGTCATGGATGTCCACTCAGACTTATGGTCTCCTATACTCACATAATAACCTCTCCCATCTAAGTATGACCTAAACCATTTTAGGACTATCCCAGAAAGCCCCACCCAGTTTTCCAGCCTGTCAAGAAGTATGTTATGATCGACAGTGTCAAATGCAGCACTGAGGTCGAGTAGTACCAGCACTGATAATTTGCCTGAATCAGTATTTAAGTGAATATCGTTTATTATCTTTATGAGCGCTGTCTCTGTGCTGTGGTGCGGTCGGAAACCAGATTGAAAATTGTCAAAGTATCCATTCGAGCTTAAGAATTTGTTCAGCTGATTGAAGACAACTTTTTCAATGATCTTGCCTATGAAAGGAAGATTTGAGATCGGTCTATAGTTGCTTAATATGGTCTTATCCAGATTGTTCTTTTTCAGGAGGGGCTTGACAACTGCAGTTTTCAGGGAGTTTGGAAAACTCCCAGAGAGAAGTGAGGCATTTACCACTTCTAGAAGATCTGCTTCTAAACTGTTTAGCACACTTTTGAAAAAAGATGTGGGAAGTGTGTCAAGGGCGCATGTTGATGTTTTAAGGTGTTGTACGGTTTCTTCCAAAATTTTGCCATCAATTTCTTTGAAGTCAGACATAGTTACTACTTTCTCAGGTGGTCTGATCTGTCTGACCCCAGCGCAACTCAAGGATGTGCTGATCACCTTTCTGATATTATTGATTTTGTCAGAGAAGAAAGAAGCAAACTCACTGCACTTGTTGTCTGAGAGCATTTCACTAGGAATCTGGCTTGGGGGGTTTGTCAGTCTCTCTACAGTAGCAAAAAGAGTGCGTGTGTTGTTTAAATTGCTGTTTATAATATTTGAGAAGAAAGTCTGTCTAGCTTTGCCTAGTTCCATATTGAAAGCATGCAGGCTGTCTTTGTAGATGTTATAATGGACTACAAGTTTTGTCTTCCGCCACATGCGCTCTGCTTTTCTGCATTGTCTTTTCATATGTTGCACTGCTGTTGAGTTTCTCCAAGGTGCTTTTTGTCTGCCACTCTTCTTCCTGACTTTAACAGGAGCAATATCATCAATTATATTTTTAACTTTTGAGTTAAAAGAATCAAGGAGAAAATCAACAGAGTCAGCAGATATGCTTGGTGTTAAGGATATAGCCTTCATAAATAGTACACTAGTGTTCTCATTTAAGCATCTCTTCTTGACAGACACAGATCTAGCTTCAGTGGCAGGAGAGATCAATATATCAAAGAAAATACAGAAATGATCAGACAGTGCTACATCCTTAATAAAAATCGATGAAATGTTTAGACCCTTACTGATAAGTAAATCTAGAGTGTGTCCATGATTGTGTGTGGGTCCATGTACATGCTGAGTCAGATCAAAAGTTTTTAAAACAGTTTTGATTTCTTTTGCCATATTGTTTTCTGCATTATCTATGTGAATGTTAACATTTAGCATTTAAAGGTTGCTTAACTGTCTATATTTCATATTTCAACATGTTTCCATCGATTTCATACATTTTAGTCAGTTCAACTAGCACAACGTGAAGTTTATGCAACAATATCACGCTCACTAATATACGTGAGGATACTTTTCTTACCTTAAAATCTTTCTTATCTCCAAATCGCGCTTTTCTTTTTCTGAGGTAAATCTGAGGTAAACTCACAGCGTTTCTTCCGAACTCGATGAAAAGCAGAGGAATGAAGAAGTTTTGAGGTGATGAGGGCGTTTACAGGTTCGTGTTCATCCACATGGACAATTGACCTATGGCTAAGCCACGCCCCCTCCACTCACTCGGACAAACAGTCAACATTCAGTAACAGGCGCTATGGCAGCTGTCACAGTAGGAGACATTTCACAGGAGGCAATTGATAATTTTTGGAGACAGAAAGATTATATATCATCTCGAAGTCACCAAAAGGGCCTTAACTATGCATTGGAGGGTTATATTACAGTAATAATTTTGTTGTTGAGAAGGTCGATGAAAAGCTTCAGCTCCAGGCAAAGATTTACAGGCCACAGTGTAAACATTAGTTTGGTGCTATTTCACTTCAAACGCTCGCTTTATACGCGCGTCCTATTCGCTTTGGACACGCGAATGGATTCAAAATGTTCAAGCGTCGAACTAGACGCGATACGCACGAATTTGACGCTCTATTCGCGTTTGGTGTGAACGCAGCATAATGAACAGGCTGCAATGTCAAGATTGCAATGCTGGAATGTGTGTGTGTGTGTGAGAGAGAGAGAGGCGCGGGCGCGATCGAACAGTGGAAACATAAAAACATACTCTATCATTTCATACAGGACATCATTAAAACGGCAAAGTGTTTAGCCTACTTATATTTGTGTGTACAACGCAGCTAGAAGCTAGGCTAACGTTAACCTAACGTTACGTTAGAGATGTTAAAGATAACGTTCAAATACGTTGTTGACTTACCTTAGAACAGATGTAGACATCCTTGTTTAAAGGTTGGGTAGGTAGGAATTGTCTAAAAAATTTCTTTTCCAAATTTGTTTAAACTTTATTTATATATCAATACATAATTAAAATGTAAGTACTCTGAAAAAGAAAGTATAAAAATCGAGTGTCTGTAGACCTCTCACGACAGTTTTAAAGACAGCTCATTATTTCCATTCACTCCACCCCCTCCCTTCTGGGCTCCTTCTAAAGCCACGCCCCCAAAACACATGAACGCGCGACTCCGACCGCTGAGCTGGAAGACGCATTATTTACCTGAGACGAGCGGAGAGGAGCGCAGTGCATGCAGTGACATCATGTCAGAATCACATGTAATAAAAAAATCAAACTTTATCATTATGAATATAAACAAATAAGATGTATTTTAGTACTCACTATCAAGCTAGCATTGGTAAAGTTTAAAGCTGCAGTATAGGGAGCTTTTAGAAAACGTTGACTTAGCCTGAAAATTTGAACAAGCACAGCTTACAGGTCATTCCCCCTCGCTCTCTGCTGCGCTACAGCCCTCCATCCACAGCGGAGCCTGCCATGAACGCGCAGGCTAG
This sequence comes from Leuciscus leuciscus, assembly GCF_965113295.1. NCBI lineage: Eukaryota > Metazoa > Chordata > Actinopteri > Cypriniformes > Leuciscidae > Leuciscus > Leuciscus leuciscus. The sequence continues at coordinate 47,852 of NW_028118344.1, read as the reverse complement.
TAAACATGCAGAGACACTGATGACGGCGGATAAACAGTTATCGCACATTCTCTGGTAGGGACGAAACATCAACAATATGATTTACATTGACTATGGCCTGCCCATACTTTGACTACAAACTTGGTCCTCAAATCATTACGTATTTTGCAATACATGTAATGTAACTTCATAACGTTGCACTCTTTCTATAAGTTATAAATAGCTAGCAAGATAATAATGGTAACGTTACAGTATCTAAGTAATTATTCTAGCGATGTGTAATGCTAAATAAGGTTTGCTAGTACATTATTTCAGCAACATGACAAGCCAGTGAATTAGCAGGTTTCTATTGTTGCTTTGCACAGTGCGTGACATTTTATCTGTATGCTATGCGGCTAGAGGTTTGACACTGAGTCAATGGGCTCCGACGGGCTTGTTTATCGTCATCGGTCTTTTTCCGTTTACCTGTCTTTGTTGCATGAGCAGGTGCCACTCGAGAAATTGGCAGTTTTGGTTGTTTGTCCTTCATTAGCACAGCTGCGGCACACCGGCAATCTTGATTTTGAACGACTATACGCGCTGTGCGAGAGGGGGGGGTGATCAGCGCGTACACAAGCATGATTGACACTGCTAAGACACTCCTCCTGGCTCTGATTGGTTGTTTCTTACCGGGAGCGGTGTATTTCTGCAAATGGCAATAGGACCACTGGGAGGAGCCTGGGGAGCTTGATTTTTTCACAGATTATCTGTCTCATATTCTACTGTCAGGACATAATGACAGTTTTAACAAATATGTAAAAAATAAATTTTTACAGAAGTTACCTACAGCAGCTTTAATTTATCCACGTTTAGTTGGTGTTGTGGTCTAACGTTACCGCATAACTTAATCCAGAGCAGACACTTATCTCGGTTGAGATGTGGCTTGGGAAAGGGTAAAAAAGCACTGTGATTGGCTCATGGCGTTTGGGGGCGTGGTTTAGCCATAGGTCAATTAGCATGTGAATCTCTGTTGCGCGCAGGGGTGTGGTCACATTAGAGATAATGAGCACTCGTTTGAGAAACTGGACCTCTCGTTCGTTTCATACAGATTACTTGAACAGAGAAAAATTTTTTTTTTCGTTTTGAATTAGATTAGATTTGAATTAGAAAGTAGACACTTAAATGTTTATAAAGATATATGGCTCATGTCTGTGTGACTAGTATTTGCTGAGTTTTGTTTCAGTTTAGAGACGTGCTCCAGAAAAAAACAGGACGGAGAGGCAGAAAGCACACCCTGTTTATTTTCTTTATTTTACAAAAGCACAATGTTTTGTTTTGATTGTAAGTGGACACATACAAAAGTAGACATTTTACAGTTTATTTTTTCATATTTCTTTTGTCTGTATGACCAATGACAGAGTATTTTAAGTCTATTTGCTACTATGTGAAGAAAATCCAGCAAAACACGCCGGCGCGTTTGTCGACCCCAGAGTGTTAACAGCAGCGGTGACTGACGGACCCTCACCTGCCTTCATGTGTGTGTGTGTGTGTGTGTGTGTGTGTGTGTGTGAAGAGGATTCTGGGAAGGAAGGTGTATCTGTCAAAAGGACGGCTTTATCTGAGGTTTAGTGTCCGGGTTCATCTGCTGGGATGAAGGAGATCCTCCACATTCTCATGCAAATACACCAGTCCGCCTTTCCAGCCCCTAATAGCTCCTTACAAATTATGTGTCATTACAACGAGCTTTATTTAAACAAATTTAATACATCTTTAATCAAGGAGGAGAATGTTCTCAAAAGGTCACACACCAAATCAAGCTCTCAGACGATCAGCTCAAAGAGGAGGAGAGAATTATTTCATGGACAAGCCATTCTCCTCCTTTATTTACATTTTTATTCACTTATTACATTTTATGTCATCACACACACACACACACACACACACACACACACACACACACACACACACACACACACACACACACACACACACACTCTCTCTCTCTCTCTCTCTCTCTCTCTCTCTCTCTCTCTCTCTCTCACACACACACACACACACACACACACACACACACTCACTCTCTCTCTCTCTCTCTCTCTCTCTCTCTCTCTCTCTCTCTCTCTCTCTCTCACACACACACACACACACACACACACACAGACGCACACAAAAAACACAAAAAAAACAATCTACACTCAAACAAAATACATAGTGTGTGAGGGAGGGAGAGTGTGTATGTGTGTGTGAGTGTGTGTGTGTGTGTGTGTGTGTGTGTGTATGTGTGTGTGTGTGTGTGTGTGTGTGTGTGTGTGTGTGTGAGAGAGAGAGAGAGAGAGAGTGAGTGAGTGAGTGTGTGTGTGTGTGTGTGTGTGTGTGTGTGTGTGTGTGTGTGTGTGTGTGTGTGTGTGTGTGTCCTGAAAGCGCTCTGTGGTCCAGTAATGTAAGGCCATCTGTAATTTAAACATGAACGCTTGCAGTCATGAATCCTCCATCTCTAATGTTCCAGAGACTTTCACATTAATGTCACAGATTTTAAATTAGCACATAACATCTCATGGAGCTCGTCTGCGTGGTTTTACTGAAACTGAAGGCATCGTGTCAAAACATCAGCTCATTTACTGAGAGTCTGAGAAAGACTAAACGCACAATGATTAGAAAAGATGAAATTATAGAGGTAAATTCAGTGATCTGTCTGGGAAAATCTGCAATATAGTCCTTCAAAATAGACCATCTGCAGATATTTGTTGATTACACAAACACTACGATTGTACATTTATCCTTCAGAATTACAGATCACATTTTTGCACTTATTTTGTACCTGTCTGAAGGAATATTCCTGGTTCAACACAAGTTTAACTCTATGAACAGCATTAATGGCATGTGGTTTATTACCACAGAAAAGTCAAACTTATTCCTTAGTTTGCAAAACTAAACAAATCACAGATTCAGTAACATTTCTAATGGAAGGCTATGGGAAAGAAATTCAGGAAAATTTGCTTTATGTCATCACAATCACAGTCACAATGAGTGAGTGTGTGTGCGTGAGTGTGTGCATGAGTGTGTGTGTGTGTGTGTGTGTGTGTGTGTGTGTGTGTGTGTGTGTGTGTGTGTGTGTGTGTGTGTGTGTGAGTGTGTGTGTGCGTGCATGCGTGAGTTTGTGTGTGTGTGTGTGTGTGTGTGTATTTGTCCATTGTTATCTTTTCTTAACCCTTGCTTTGCTAATGTGTGTTCTTGCGCTGGCATTTACTCAGAATGAATTGCTCGCTTAGACACACACAAGTAAATAAAAGTCAGCAGGGGCTGATAGTATGAAAAATGGATTTTCATTACCGTTTCATTGATTGTGGTAAATAAGGGGCCCGCGGCCCGCACCACACTAATAATTTAATCTAAGGTGACACCGACCAAAACGCATGTGGACCAAAATCATCCCTGAATATTAAACGAGGGCCTGAAGACAAGCGGCATCAGCGCATTTAAATGCATGCAGATTGCCGTCTAACCTATTTAAAAACAGAAATTAAACACTGTTGTCATAAATCACATTTGCGGCCGCGGATACGCCTGGTTATGCGAGCGTTTACCGGAAACCGGAAAGGTTGAAGTATCCGGTGCATTAAATTGCACAGGGATAATTAACACTTTTCTTCTAGCTATTTATAAGGAATGGAAAATGGAGTCAGTTGTTCTGCGACAACAAGGTAATTGTGATGCAGAATAAAAGCTTCGGCGCCGGTCGCTCTGTATTCTGCTCACACACCAACGTGCGTCTGGCCTTCTGTTTCAACATTTAATATTCTAATGATATTTTAGCCTTTCATTTAAGCAGACACCAGCGCCTAATAGTGTGAGAGACACAGTGACACACGGAGGAAGACTTCATGTGAGACCTCACCTTGTCTACGGGCTGTGACGAGGGAAGTGTCACGTTCACCTCACAGAAACACTCGCCCCGCGGCGGGTCTGAGCCCGGAGACACAGGCTTTAACAGAGTCACAGACTGTCACCAATTAGTAGCTGTTAGCGGAGCCGGCAAGGGCGTCCTGATCCGACAGCTCTCTCTCTGAGGTGCTGACCTGTGTCTCTCGCTGCGAGTGTGTGTGAACGCAGACTCACCTGCTCAAAGACGAGCTTCAACGAGCTTCAAACTCAAACACTAGAGAAACACATTTCTGAGGAATGTTAATATAGAACAACGGCTCATCGTGACCAAGACTGTCAAGCTACAAATAGAAAGAGAAAAAGTATTGGGACACCCCTCCAAATCATTGAATTCAGGTGTTCCACTCACTTCCATGGCACTAGGCACGCAGGCGCTTCTACAAACATCTGTGAAAAAATGGGTCGCTCTCAGGAGCTCAGTGGACTCAAGCGTGGGACCGTGATCGGTTACCTCCTGTGCAATAAGTCCAATCATGAAATTTCCTCACTACTAAATATTCCACGATCAACTATTAGTGATATTATAACAAAGTGGAAGCAATTGGGAACAACAGCAACTTAGCCACAAAGTGGTAGGCCATGTAAAATCCCAGAGTGGGTCACAGTGCATAGAAGTCGCCAACTTTCTGCAGAGTCAACAGCTACAGACCTCCAAACTTCCTGTGGCCTTCAAATTAGCTCAAAAACAGTGCGTAGAGCATCATGGAATGGGTTTCCATGGCCGGGCAGCTGCATCCAAGCCTTACATCACCAAGTGCAATGCAAAGCGAATGCAGTGGTGTAAAGCGTGAGATGCAGTGAAGTAAAGCGTGGGATGTGGTGTAAAGCATCGTATGCAGTGGTGTAAAGCGTGGGATGCAGTGAAGTAAAGCATGGGATGTGGTGTAAAGTGTCGTATGCAGTGGTGTAAAGCGTGGGATACAGTGGTGTAAAGCGTGGGATGCAGTGGAGTAAAGCGTGGGATGCAGTGGTGTAAAGCGTGGGATGCAGTGAGGTAAAGCGTGGGATGCAGTGAGGTAAAGCATGGGATGCAGTGGTGTAAAGCGTGGGATGCAGTGGTGTAAAGCGTGGGATGCAGTGGAGTAAAGCGACGGATGCAGTGGTGTAAAGCGTGGGATGCAGTGGTGTAAAGCGTGGGATGCAGTGGTGTAAAGCGTGGGATGCAGTGGAGTAAAGCGTGGGATGCAGTGGTGTAAAGCATGAGATGCAGTGGTGTAAAGCGTGGGATGCAGTGGTGTAAAGCGTGGGATGCAGTGGTGTAAAGCGTGGGATGCAGTGGTGTAAAGCGTGAGATGCAGTGGTGTAAAGCGTGGGATGCAGTGGTGTAAAGCGTGGGATGCAGTGGTGTAAAGCGTGGGATGCAGTGGAGTAAAGCGTGGGATGCAGTGGTGTAAAGCATGAGATGCAGTGGTGTAAAGCATGAGATGCAGTGGTGTAAAGCGTGGGATGCAGTGGTGTAAAGCGTGGGATGCAGTGGTGTAAAGCGTGGGATGCAGTGGTGTAAAGCGTGAGATGCAGTGGTGTAAAGCGTGGGATGCAGTGGTGTAAAGCGTGGGATGCAGTGGTGTAAAGCGTGGGATGCAGTGGAGTAAAGCGTGGGATGCAGTGGTGTAAAGCATGAGATGCAGTGGTGTAAAGCGTGGGATGCAGTGGTGTAAAGCGTGGGATGCAGTGGTGTAAAGCGTGGGATGCAGTGGTGTAAAGCGTGGGATGCAGTGGTGTAAAGCGTGAGATGCAGTGGTGTAAAGCGTGGGATGCAGTGGTGTAAAGCGACGGATGCAGTGATGTAAAGCATGGGGTGCAGTGGTGTAAAGCAACAGATGCAGTGGTGTAAAGCGTGGGATGCAGTGGTGTAAAGCGTGGGATGCAGTGGTGTAAAGCGTGGGATGCAGTGGTGTAAAGCGTGAGATGCAGTGGTGTAAAGCGTGGGATGCGGTGGTGTAAAGCATGTGATGCAGTGGTGTAAAGCAACGGATGCAGTGGTGTAAAGCGACGGATGCAGTGGTGTAAAGCGTGGGATGAGAGTGGTGTACAGCAGCCGCCACTGGACTCTTGTGGAGATGTGTTCTCTGGAGTGACGAATCACACTTCTCTGTCTGGCAATCCGATGGACGAGTCTGGGTTTGGCGGTTGCCAGGAGGACGGTACTTGTTTGACTGCATTGTGCCAAGTGTAAATTTGGTGGAGGGGGGGTTATGGTGTGGGGTTGTTTGGTGGAGGGGGGATTATGGTGTGGGGTTGTTTTTCAGGGGTCGGGCTTGACTTCAGCATTCCAAGACATTTTGGACAATTTTATGTTAACTTTGTAGGAAGAGTTTGGGGATGTTCCTGTTCCAGCATGACTGCGCTCCAGTGCACAAAGCTGGTGCATAAAGACATGGATGAGGAGTTTGGTGTGGAGGAACTGGACTGTCATGCACAGAGTCCTTACCTCAACCCGATAGAACAGCTTTGGGATGAATTAGAGCGGAGACTGTGAGCCAGACCTTCTCGTCCAACATCAGTGCCTGTCCTCACAAATGAACTTCTAGAATAATGGTAAAAAATTCCCATAAACACACTCATAAACCTTGTGGAAAGTCTTCCCAGAAGTGTTGAAGCTGTTATAGCTGCAAAGGGTGGAGCAACTCCATATTAAACCCTACGGATTCAGAACGGGATGTCATTAAAGTTCATGTGCATGTAAAGGCAGACGTCCCAAAACTTTTAGTAATATAGTGTATCATCGAGGTTCAAACTGGCTCGTCAAACCTAGAGAACAGTAATTCGAATTTAAATGTAAGGAAGCAAATTTAAAATGATCTTTAAAATAACTTTTTTTTTTCAAAGAAGTTCATCAACACAAACTTTGAACTGCTTTAATGTTTAAAAAGCCTTGAAAAGTGTATAGGCCTTATGTACTGAGAGAACGATAAATAGAACAAAAAAAATTTAAATGATAGAACGATAGACAGAACAATTGCTATGATAGAATAAGTAGAACAGTAAAGAGAACTATCAATGTAATAACTCAACAATAAATGATGGCTAGAACTATAAATAGATCAATAGTTGAGTGTTAGGGTTAGGGTAATTGTTTCCTGAAAGCATTGTTAGCCAACTATGGTCGCACGTTCCATTGTTATTAGCATAGTTCAACGAGTCGGTGTTTCCCGAAACCATCGTTCCAATGAACAATCGCTAACAATGGCTCGCCCTGGATCACTTCATACAGATCTTCATTAGTGACGTTCGTCCAGCTGCAATCCTGATGTTTGCAGGGGAAGCACTGCGTCTAATGGGGAATCAGAGGAGCTTCTGCCGTAATTCAAACCCTCTAATGAGGAGCAAATCCAGTCACACTCATCAGCGCTAATCCAACACACACACCTATCCTGGATTACCCGTGGATTCCCACGCTTGGCATTCTGTCGCTTTCACAGTGAAAGTTTCTTTCTGCTTTGTGTCTGTCTTTTGATTTCTGATGGTTTGTAAGTTCAACAGCCGCTGAATATCCTGGAAACCCATCATCTGATTGTCAAGCTGGATTTGGCTCAGTGTAAACCAGGAACTTCAACATTTCTCTCTCAAAGTCATGATGAAACAAAGGTTGCAGATCTTTTCTTCTGTATTGTGACGTAAATATGGATGAATCTTTCACTATAATACTGCAGATCGGGTGACTTTCCATTTCAAGTCAAAACCAAACCTACTTACTTTCTAAATACAGAAAGACGGAAAAAAAATTCTAAGAAAACAAGTCTGACTTCTTATTTTCCACCAGAATGCACATCATCATGACAGAAACCAGCCATTTTTTCAAATTTATTTCAGGAATACATGGTTCCACAAAACCACTATAGCACGACAGATGCAAGTGCAAGATCACCTAAATATGTTTATGCAGATCCACATACAAAGAACAGTCATACAAGAAATTCTTCTCGTCTTCAATCACAGAGGTATTCAAGGTTAGCTTACAATAGTTACAGATTCTCTCTGCCATTGGTGTATTACTCCATCGTTTCTATGGCTAAATGATGACCTGAGCATCTGAACAGGAACAAAGATCATACCAGCTGTATGTTATAGATAGATGTGATGTAGCTCTCCTGTACCATCAAGGACTTGAATTGTGAATATATATATTTAACTTATTATTTTCCAGCCATGTTTAACAAGTTTAACCCTCTCCTGTCCTAGATTTCGTCTGGTTGAATATCTTGAAAACCGATCAGATTGCAGAAGTAATCGTTGTGTGGATTTGAAAGCTCTCAGCTCATATAAACTCACACAATTCCCACGGGATTCTCATCAACGCTTTCATTAAGCCTAAATAAACACGTCTACTAAAGAAAGTGGAGAATCTGATGTACTACAGTATTCTGGTGGAAATGGCATAGGTCATATGAATCTTTTCAAAGACAAGCTTTGCTAAAATGAAAAGTAATAGTAAAAAGCATTGATTATTCAGGACAATTAGCAAAGACAAACAGGAACAGGGCCGCCTCTGGCTGTGCTGTAATTACTGCTATTAGCAGATGAAGTTCAGATCCACATTCCCCTGATGATCCTCCGATGATCTGCAGTCTAAATATCAACTCAACGCAGGGCAATCTTCCTTCCGGATGCATTTCAAATCTATTATACTGTATGAGAAGAAAAACATGTGAACTAAAAGCTTGCAATCACTAAACCACAGTCCTTCACATCACAATTCTAGCATGAATCAGGGGAAACTCAAGCACCACTCATACAGTAGATGTAGAGAAAAGAAAAAGGTCTGTTACATTTACATTTAGTCATTTAGCAGACACTTTTGTCCAAAGCGACTTACAAATTGGGACTAAATTAAGCAAGTCATCGTGAAGAGGCAAAAAACAACGCAAGAAGTGCTCAAAATACGAAGTTCAGGCATTATTCAGAGTAGCATAAACCCGATAAGCGAGAATTTACAGGAATATATACATATATATACTTTTTTATTTTATTTTTATTTTTATTTTTTTATGAGGTAAGTGCTCACGGAAGAGAAGAGTTTTTAGCTCTTTTTGGAATGTTGTCATAGATTCTGCATTCCGGATGCCGGTGGGGAGATCATTCCACCAGCATGGAACTGTGAATGAGAATGTTCTGGAAAGTGATTTTTTGGCTCTCTGTGATGGGACCACGAGACGTCGCTCGTTGACCGATCGAAGGCTTCTGGTAGGGATGTAGACTTGTAGGAGTGAGTGAAAATAGGACGGAGCTGAGCCTGTGACAGATCTGTAAGCAAGTGTCAGTGCCTTGAACTTGATGCGAGCAGAGAGAGGTAGCCAGTGCAGTGAGATGAACAAAGGAGTGACGTGGGCCCTCTTGGGCTCGTTGAAGACAAGACGAGCTGCAGCGTTCTGAATCATTTGTAGAGGTTTAGTTGCACATGATGGAAGTCCAGCCAGAAGAGCATTGCAGTAGTCAAGCCTAGTAATGACCAGGGCCTGGACGAGAAGTTGTGTTGCATGCTCAGTTAGGAAAGGCCTGATCTTCCTGATGTTGTGCAGTGCAAACCTGCATGATCGAGCTGTCTTTGAAATGTGATCTGTGAAGGTCAGCTGGTCATCAACTGTTACTCCAAGATTTCTGACCGACCTTGATGGGGTGATTGATGATGAGTCTAGCTGGATAGTGAAGTCGTGCTGTAGAGACGGATTGGCAGGGAGGACGAGAAGCTCAGTCTTTGCCAGGTTGAGCTGTAGGTGATGTTCCTTCATCCATGTGGAGATGTCCGCCAGACAGCTTGAGATCCGTGCAGCTACTGTGGGATCATCTGGTTGAAATGAGAGGAAGAGCTGTGTGTCATCAGCATAGCAGTGGTAGGAGAAACCATGCGCCTGTATGATGTGTCCCAGTGATGTGGTGTAGATGGAGAAGAGGAGGGGACCAAGAACTGAACCCTGAGGAACCCCTGTGGTCAGATGATGTGCTCTGGATGCCTCGCCTCTCCATGCGACCCTGAAGGACCTACCTGTGAGATAGGACTCAAACCAGTGGAGGGAGGTTCCTGTGATGCCCAGTGCTGAGAGGCTGGACATAAGGATCTGATGATTCACAGTGTCGAAGGCAGCAGACAGATCCAGAAGAATGAGAACTGAGGATTTGGAAGCAGCTTTTGCGATCCGTAGGGCTTCTGTGACCGACAGTAATGCAGTCTCAGTTGAGTGTCCTTTCTTGAAGCCGGATTGGTTTGCGTCCAGCTGGTTGTTCAGAGACAAGAATGATGTTACTTGGTTGAAAACAGCTCTTTCACGTGTTTTTGCAATGAATGGTAGGAGAGAGATAGGTCTGTAATTGTCTACAAATGATGTGTTTAGTGTTGGTTTTTTAAGCAGTGGGGTTACCCGAGCCTGCTTGAATGCAGTAGGGAAAGTGCCAGTGTGGAGGGATGAGTTGATGATGTCTGTGAGTGCTGGTAGAAGTGTGGGAGAGATGGCTTGTAAAAGGTGTGAGGGGATGGGGTCTAGAGGGCAGGTGGTAGGATGACTGGACATGATAAGTTTAGATACTTCTTCCTTGGTTAGCGGAGAGAAGGAGGAGAGAAGGTTATTGGCTGTGGGAGAGGTTGGTCTGGGTTCCTGTGTGTGTGGAGCTGGAGCTGAGAACTGACTGCTGATAGTTGTTGTTTTGTCGGTGAAGAAGTTAGCAAAATCGTCAGCAGTTAAGGAGGAGGTTGGTGGTGGTGGGGGTGGACAGAGGAGAGAGTTGAATGTCTTGAAGAGTGATCGTGAGTTAGAGGCGCTTTTGATCTTGTTGTGGAAGTGGGAAGATTTAGCAGCATGAACATCAACAGAAAATGAAGAGAGGAGAGATTGATACATACTCAGATCAGATGTGTCTTTTGATTTGCGCCATTTCCTCTCCGCTGCCCTGAGTTCGGTCCGATGTTCACGAAGAACCTCAGATAACCAGGGGTTAGAGGGAGTAGCGCGTGCAGGCCTGGAGGAGAGAGGGCAGATTTTGTCTAGAGAAGAGGTTTACATTTACATTTATTCATTTAGCTGACGCTTTTATCCAAAGCGACTTACAATTGCTAATTATGTCAGAGGTCGCACGCCTCTGGAGCAACTAGGGGTTAAGTGTCTTGCTCAGGGACACATTCGTGTCTCACAGTGGATTCGAACCCGGGTCTCTCACACCAAAGGCATGTGTCTTATCCATTGCGCCACCACCACCTCAGGTTAGAGTGGAGAATAAGGTATCCGTTGCGGTATTCACATCCAGAGATGAGAATTGTGAGGGTGAGGGAAGAGAAGATGACACGGCAGAGGAAAGATTGGCGGGAGAAAGTGAGCGCAGGTTTCGTCTGAAAGTGACTGGTGGGAGGATTGGTGGTGCAGGGCTAGAGAGTTGTAGACTGAAAGTTATGAGGAAATGATCTGAAACATGGAGAGGTGTCACCAAAATGTTGTCTGTGATACAGTTGCGTGTATAAACCAGGTCCAGTTGGTTGCCTGATTTGTGAGTACCTGTGGTGATGAGCCGTTTGAGATCGAAAGAGGCTAGGAGAGAAATGAAGTCTGTTGCATGTGGCTTTTCAAGATGAATGTTGAAGTCACCAAAGACTACAAGTGGGGTGCCGTCCTCAGGAAAAGAGGACAGCAGCACATCCAGCTCCTCTACGAAGTTACCCAGCTGACCTGGGGGGCGATAAATGACTACAAAATCGATCTTAATGGGAGTTGTAAGTGTAATAGCATGATATTCAAATGAGTTGTTGTTGCATAGAGAAGAGAGCGCTGAGTATTTCCAGTTGTTAGAAATGAGAAACCCTGTACCCCCACCCCTCCCAGACTGGCGAGGGGAGTGAGAGAAAGAGAAATTGCTAGAGAGAGCAGCCGGGGTTGCTGAGTCTTCTGGACGAATCCAGGTCTCAGTCAAGCCCAAGATACTAAGAGTAGAATGAGATGCAAAGTCAGCTTTATTGACTGCTGACTGACAATTCCATAGACCCATGGAAAGAGAGAGAGGTGTGTGAGAGGATGAGAGAATGGGACGCAGAATAGCAGTATTGCGCTGCCTTTTGTGAATGATGAAAGGGCGTTGCCGAGAGATAACAGGAATGTATTGAAAGCACATGTTGAGTAAGGTGAAAAATAAGATAAAAAGTGGGAAGGGAAAGGGAAAATTAGATACTTAAGTGCATTCCTGGTGTCCTTGCTCGGTGGAGTCGCGCAGGTAGAGTCGATGGTCTTTACCCGAGTCGGTCTTCACACGAGGAGGCTGAACACGAGAGCTGAACGCTCCCGCTGACGCTTCCGCGACAGCGCGCAGACTACAGAAATATAGTGCTGTCACTGCCTGAGTGAGGACAGCTGTGTCGCCGAGCAATTAAAGCAATAAAGCGAAAAAGTCCCGAATCGAAAGTGCTAAAAGCCAGTACTTAAGTGCAATTAAACAGCAATAATGATAATAATAATTTCCACTCGCGGCTGTTAGTTAGAGTGTTAACGCGTCTAGATAAAATACAGATTTGTGAGAAGGTAAAAATTAAAAATAAGCAGAGAATCGAACATACACTTACCTTGAGTCAAATACAATGCTGAATTACAGCAGAACTGGTGTATTTCGAACAAACCACTTGCGCGCTCTCGCCGCGTTCACTAAATGACTGCTGTTCCATAGGACTTCGCTGGAGGAGAGTAGTAGAGAACCCAAGTGCAGTTTATTACAATCAAGATCAAACATGAAACAAAGACGTGGAACAGGAACCGGAACAGGAACTTACACCACTTACACAATTGCGCCACTAACCAGGAAAAAATTGTTTAAAGTCAGTGGCGCGTTGCGCATGTTATTCATATGCTATTTTAAGGGCGCATGCTTGGCCATAATCAATGTAGCGTGTGCACAACGCGCACTTTGATTCTCTCATCTACACAGAAGCGGCAGTTTTCATTTTTGCAAATCATACATTATTACGATAGATAGATAGATAGATAGATAGATAGATAGATAGACAGACAATTTATTTTAAAAGCATACATCTAGCTTACACATTTACCCAAATTATCATACGCCTGTTTAACCCCCTGAGGTCGGCGGTATCGCCGGCGATACCAGCTCGCTTTTTTTTTATCAGTGTAAAAGAAACTCATAAATACTCTGTTGACTTTGATTTTCCATAGGAGTTTCATACATCAATCGATTCTGTTAAATGTGTATTATTTTTGTGTATACTCAAAATAGAAACAAAGTGTTGTGCTTTTTGCCAAATAAAGAAAAATAAACATGAAGCGAGTTCTGCCTTCTCTCTGCCAGTGAAGTCCATTCTGAAACGCGTCCGAAAATGAACAATAACTCAGCGAATACTCAGTCAAACAGGCATACAGACACACAGGCATGAAGCTTGAATTCTCTTCTTTTAAATGAAGTAATTTATATAAAAAACAAATATTCTCATCTTGTGAAATCTGTATTAAAAGAGAGCGATTCCAGTCGAGCTCATCTCAGCTCATTACGTTTTCATCGGCCCCGCCCACGGAGAGCGCGCGCTATTCAAACGCAAATGACTGAGACGATCCCATACAAACTGTGAACGCCCACATATCAGCTCGAGAAAACATTCAGATCAGTGTACTTGTCTACACTGTCTCGCAGCGCTGTGAGGAATAATAATAATGGAAAACGTACCTCAGAAGTGCTGGTATTTCGAGGAGCAACGGATGGAATACTGTAGTACGTTTTTTTTCATTCTCAAGTATATCGCGTTTCTGTGTGAATGAATGAACGGCAAAGATGCGCTGTTTACCACAACTCGCAAAAACTTGCGTTTCTGTGTGTGAATGAATGATCTGCTTTTAGCAAACTATTTTGCTATACTGAGTAAAAATCGACTGAAATGTGTTGAAATAAAATGTATTTGTTTAAGCAACGTGTTAAACTGCAAATTAACATTTATATTCCTTATAATAAAAACGAAAGACCTATGTTACAGACAAATGAAAGACAACATTTCGTTGATTAGTTTTGGATAGATTACACATTTTTACTGTAAAATATCTGCCACCTCAAATAAGCTTTTGTTTGCCAATTTTTGCTAATATGTTAAATATAGTATGTTTTGTCAATGTAGGCTATATTCGAAGTAATGAATCCTTAACTTTGAAATATGTATGATAAAATGTATACTTTAGTTTTTACAAAGAAAGATTACACTTCAATTGTTGTTGTAATTGTAACCTTTTTAATAAAAAATATATATTTACAAGGTAGATGTAAACAAATTTTAAAAGGTAAATATAAGCCTTTTCTTTAAATCATTTTTATTGTGTTTTATTATTGACAAATTTGGGGAGAGGATACATATTCCAAAACTGAAAATACAGTATGAGAATTAACTGCACAATTACTAGACATGTTTTCCTTGGATATTATACAATTATACAATATATATATTGCTCTTGCATTCTTTCTTGTGGCTATAGGTGACACACCTGAATGAATGGCTCATTAAGTATGCGGGCCCCATTGTCTCCTCAGGTGTGAATCACTACATATGCATGATGCTGTTGAATGGTTGACGCCCCTTGCGCATATTGTCTTTACAATCAAAAAGTGTTTTACAAGATTTAAATCAATGTATTGTGTTATGTGAATGATAAGGGCAGGATGATTTTCACATCATTTTGAAGAAAAAACTCTAGGCAAAGACATCAATTAGTCAAAAGTCTTATTGTCACATATTTAGTATGTGTTTTGTGGCCTTATTTCAGAAACTTTAGTTTTTAGTTTTTTCAATAACCATGCATAAACATTATTCTCTCAAAAATACAAACATGTACATGCATGTTGCTCACATATTATGGTAGCCCTGTTTGTGCTAAATAGAGTGTAATTATACCTTTGCCATTAATATGTTTATAAGCAACTGAAAAAAGCACAAATGTCAGGGCATGTCAGAACATCTCAAGGACCCCAAAAACCACTCAGACCCCAGAGGGTTAACCAAAGTTAATTTGGGTGGGTTTCTCCATCCCCAATGTCCCTGACGAGAACGTCGGTCTCCTCGGCTGTGAACCGCTCCTGGCGTGCGCCTGACAAATCCGCCGTTATAATAGGAATCCACTTTAGAACAAGCACGTCTGCTCTTAAAGGGAATGTGAGATGTCGCTCTGATTGGTTTATTTCACATTACGCCCAAACCACACCTATGAGTAATGAAGCTACTTCAGACCAACCCATTTTAGATTTGCGCCGGGCGCAAGAGTCATTTATCCCGCCGGGAAAATAGTAACAGTGCCGGAGATCCGCCCACAAAGTTACTTGCGCTTTGCACTTGACACTTGCATTTCAGATCGTTAAAATAGGGCCCATAGTGTGAATTCAGTAGGGGTGTAACAATATATTGTGTCACAATAATATCGTAATACAAAAATGCAACAATATGTTCACCCAAAATAAAAATGACTGTGCGTGAAATAATTCAAATGTACAAGAGTCAAGAGTTTTTATTAAAAAGTGGCGTACTTTATTTTAAATATATTTAGTCAGTGATAGAGTGCAAACATATTCGTCTACAATAATTCTGTATTTTCAGCTTCAGAATCATGATTATATTTATTGACCCTAACCCTGTTGTCCTCTACTGTCCTGTGCATAACCCTAACCCTAAGTCCAAGCCTATTCCTTTAAACACACAATGTAATATCAAATTTAGCATTTTAATCAACGGTAATTTTTTTTTGTTAACCTTTTATTATATGTCTTGGAGTATCACAACAAAACCCTGGAATTCTCACATTCAGATTAAAAGATCAAGACAAAACAGCAAAAGAAAAAACCCCACAGATAAACAGTTCAAAGACAACACAGATGAACATGTGTTCATACAGCAGACTCATGTAAAGCTGTGTATAAATGTAATAATCTTCCAGCTCTAATCTGCTAAATGCAACTGTAATGCATGAAGACATTATAAGCATCACCTTTATATTAACATTAACCTGTCGTTCTGTAAGGATGCTTGGAAACAGTGTGTTGTGAAACGCATTATATTGGACTGTGTGTAACATGAGTTGTGTGTGTGTGTGTATTACCGGACGAGTGTTTGAGGTGAAGAGTGTGTTAATATGAGAGCGGTGGGTGGTCGAGGACAAGTGCTCTTATTCTCAGCCCATCTGGTCCTGTTTGACCTCTGACCTCCCTCGTGTAATCGTAAGTGCGCTGTGTTTTAAAGCGATGCTTATAAAGAGAGTTGAATGGCTCAACACACGCTTATATCATGGCAGTAATAGCTCTTATCAGGATACTTACTTTAGCTGGTGTCTGTATTAAATCATCATGTTTTAATATGGCACAATACAAATTTACATCTCATCTAAATCTCTGAATCTGTGGATTCCAAGAGTTTGTCCCACATTTCACTCATTAGTGTCAATCTAAATTACTGTCACATGACCTCATTACACTATTGGGGTCGGTCAGATTCTTTATTGTTTCTGAAATAGTCTCTTCTGCTCAACTAACCTGCAATAATTTGATCAAAAACACAGTAAAAACAGTGAAATATGATTCCAGTGTAAATCATCTGATTTCTATGTGAATATATAGTAAAGTGTAATTTATTCCTGTGATCAAAGCTGAATTTTCAGCATCATTACTCCAGTCTTCAGTGTCACATGATCCTTCACAAATCACTCTAATATGATGATTTGATGATCAGGAAACATTTATGATTATTATCAGTGTTGAACACAGTTGAGCTGCTTCAGATTTCTGTGGGAACCGTCATATATTCTATTGGTTCAGAATTCTTTGATGAATATAAAGTTTAAAAGAACAGCATTTATTTTAAATAGAATATTTTATAACATTATAAATGTCTTTACCGTCACTTTTGATCAATTTAATGTGTCTGTCACAAGATGAAGAAGAAGGTAGACAGGATCCATATGCACACACCAATCTATACCAGCCTGATTGAATAAGGAGCCAAAAACTAGTTTGTAATTTCTGCTCCACTTGCGTCACCAAATACAGACAAATTGCAAAAAAAAAAAAATTAAACACTGTTTACAAACTGCAATTGAACAAGAATGATCAGATAGTCCCGCCCCCAAACTCTCGTGATTGGTCGAGTCAGACTATGACATCATCCGACCAATCATATGAGAAGGTCCTTTAACATACAGACAATCTTTCACAACATCACAGTTCAGACTCGTCTCCATACCGGCGAGATGGCGTCCAACCAGATGGAGCTGGATAATATTCTGAATGTTCTGATCCAGTCTGACCTCTGACCTGTAATGCTCCTGAATCATGATCACACACTGTTCGCTGGTTGGCCAGAAGAGAACTGAGCGACTGAGTCTGGGTTCTCCCAAGGTTTATTCTCCATTCTGTCACTGATGGAGTTTTGGTTACTCGCCACTGTCGCCTTGGCTTTTGTCTTGCTTAGTTGGGGACACTTAATATTCAACAATATTATTGATCTGTTATATTATTGAATATTACTGAATTTTCTTCTAGAAACAAACTTTGTTGTATTATTTTCATGTTATCACTGCTTTGATACAGTCTGTATTGTAAAAAGCGCTTTATAAATAAAGCTGACTTGACTTGACCGTTGCATTGTGGGATAGTTTATCGTATCGGTGCAGTTCGAGCAGGCGATTGGCTGCTAAGCCTCCATTAACCCTGACAGTTATAGACATGAAGCAGAAAGAGATGGCCACATGTTCTGGACTCGTGTGATGGTACGGTTCTAGTGTATGTTCTTATTGTTTATTAATCATCGCTGGCCTCATTAGCAGTAGCTGAGGCGTGCGCTCGCTCTCAAATGCCACCCATAATGCAGGGCCACTGTGAAATGTTTTATTACAGGCTAATCAAAAGCAAGATCCCTGAAGGAGCTGTGAATCAGCGGAGATTAGTTATCTAAAGCGTTTCCGGCCCGTATCACCTCCCAGATCTATAATGAAACATAACAAGGTTTCTGTATCATTTGGAGATTAGAGAGGTGCATTTGAGAAGGTAACATTTATCAAAAGACCCTCATTTATCATTTATCAAAAGCACTCGCTAAAGGTCAATATCTGTCACGCATTTTACATCTTCGAGAGAACAGCGAAATTAAAAAACAGAGCTGGCTGATATTGATCCAAGGTGTTTGGGAATCTTCCTCTGAAGTGAACCAGCGATAATGGAGAGAAATGACAATGAATAGAAATTAAAGGCAAGATTTCTCTGAGTCTCCTGATTGGTCAGTCGCAGTCCTGCACTTCATTTGCATTTCCTATCCATCACATTTACATATTTCTCGGAGCCCAGCAGAGAATCTCTCACTGAAACTCACATCACCTAGATCTCTCTGGACAAACACTCAAGGCCAACAGTAGTTCATGGATATTAAATATCTTATTTCATAAGTTTACTTTACTTCTGTTTGATTTTTTCAATTTTGAAAATAGTTAATTATGACGCCAGTAAATGAATCAGTCACTACAGGTTGGACAGGTCAAATTCAATTCAATCAGTAAATCACTATATCATATATAAACATCAGACTGAATATTAAAGGGATAGTTCACTTTGAAATTAATTTTTGGTATGTTTTAGCTTACCTCAAGGGCATCCAAGATGTAGGTGTCTTTTTTTCCGCAGTAGTTTCAATTTTGATATTTTTAGGTCAAACCGTTCTTGTCTGTCAGTCATATAATGCAGGTCTATGGTCACTGTCTCAAACAGCATGCACAGAGTCCAAATTAAAACAATTCCCCGTCATCCAAATTAAACAATTCCCCATCGTAAGTACACATTGATGGCCTTAGACACGAAACGAGCGGTTTGTGTGAGAAAACGAACAGTATTTATATCGTTTTTACCGCTTATACACAGCCATGTCGAAGTGATCTGATCTGACGTGTACACAGACTGGTGCATAGATATATATACACTAGATGTCGCCTTGTCTACGGCAGTTCATTGGAACGTATGTCTTTAAGGCGACATCTAGTGTATATATCTATGCACCAGTCTGCGTACACGTCAGATCAGATCACTTCGACATGGCTGTGTATAAGCCATGTCGGTGGAATGATCTCCCCACCGGCATCCGGAATGCAGAATCCATGACAACATTCCCAAATTTTTTATTTTTTTTTTAAAGTATATATATGTATATATTCCTGTAAATTCTCGCTTATCGGGCTTATGCTACTCTGAATAATGCCTGAACTTCGTATTTTGAGCTCTTCTTGCGTTGTTTTTTGCCTCTTCACGATGACTTGCTTAATTTAGTCCCAATTTGTAAGTCGCTTTGGACAAAAGCGTCTGCTAAATGACTAAATGTAAATGTAAATGTAAGCGGTAAAAACGATATAAATACTGTTCGTTTTCTCACACAAACCGCTCGTTTCGTGTCTTAGGCCATCAATGTGTACTTACGATGGGGAATTGTTTAATTTGGATGACGGGGAATTGTTTTAATTTGGACTCTGTGCATGCTCTTTAAGATAATGACCATAGACCTGCATTATATGACTGACAGACAAGAACGGTTTGACCTAAAAATATCAAAATTGAAACTACTGCGGAAAAAAAGACACCTACATCTTGGATGCCCTTGAGGTAAGCTAAAACATACCAAAAATTAATTTCAAAGTGAACTATCCCTTTAACACATCCATTTTGTGATTTTAAAAAAAAGAGCTTTTTTTTATATTTTAATATTTTTACACTACTGTTCAGAGATAGGACACATTAAACTGATCTAAAGTGAGAGAAAAGACATTTATAATGTACAAAAGTTGATATTTCAAAGAATCCTGAAAATAAAATGTATGATGGTTTCCACAGAACTGTGTTCAACACTGATAATAATCATAAATGTTTCTTGAGCATCAAATCATCATATTAGAATGATTTCTGAAGGATCATGTGACACTGAAGACTGGAGATGGTTTCCAAATATATTCAAACAGAAAAAAGTCATTGATATTTCAGAATATGACTGTTTTTACTGTATTTCTGATCAAATGAAAGATACTTCTTTCAGAAACATTTAGAAATTTCGCCGATAACGATATTGTATATTTTGAGTAACTTCACATAACTATTCTGTAATAGAGTACATTTAATCTTTTCATCATTTATATATTGTGAATATGGGATGTTTATCATATTATATTATAGTGAAGTCACCTTTATTTCTATAGCGCTTTATACAATACAGATTGTTTGAATGCAGCTTTACAGTAATAACAGGAAAATCATGCATTTCATCTGTTGTTCTGCTGAAGTCAGTTCAGTGTTGATTCAGATCCGTCATAAAGATCATCAATTATTACATTTGTTAATTTCATCTATAAAGCAGTTCTGGGGAAAACAGTGATGTCATCATCAGTTCAGTTCTCATACAGCAGCGTCAGTGCAGTCAGATCAATAATAATGTTGAATATTAAGTGTCTCTAACTAATGAAGCCGGGAAGAAGACAGGAACACAAACTCCATCAGTGACAGAATGGAGGAGAACCCTTGGGAACCCATCATGATTTAGGCAGCATTACAGGTCAGAATTCAGATTCAATCAGATCCAAAAATCTGATTTTTAATCAGATATTCCCTGCAATAACTAAGTAAAAAAAAACATTAAAAAAAACAACAACTTCCAACTAGTAGACTAAAATTAAACCGAACCGAATTAAAGTGAAACACTGTCAGTTCCTCAGACCTGTGTTATATCTGCAGTGTTTGTGACGTCCTGTGATTGAAATGAAACTCACATCAAATGAAGCTCATTTCCTCCCTCTTGATCACGATTGGACGTCTAACACACACTGCTAACATCACAGGCACGAGTCAGATGTGACCGAGTGACCCTGAGTTCAGCTCGCCCTCTGGAAGGGTTATCAAACAAACCTTGAAGAACTGGAAGTTCCTGCGCTTTGATTGGACGGTGGAGTTTGATGTGTGTAATAAAGCTGTCTGACAGCAGAGTAAAGGTGGTCTCCATTTGATCAGTAATGAAACACACTGCATTTGTTTATTTGTCTTCAGCTCTTTCTGGCACTCTCTGTAACTGTGCGTCTCCGTCTCTTTGAGGCAGCCCAGACCTTCAGTGTTTAGAAAACCTCACAGCCAGTGCAGAGGAGTGTGTGTGTCTCCGCAAGGGATTCCCACAGCTGGGAAAACAGCTGAAACACACACACTTCGAACAGCGGCTTCAGGTGAACGAAGGCCTTCAGCTCCGATCCTCAGTCGACACACTCGAGACGCCTTCGCTTCCCGGGAAAGAGCCGTTCCCTGAGAGATTCCCCACTGACGCTCATAGGGATAACGCTTTCTGCAGAGCTCCTCAAGGCTCATGGTTAGGTTTGCTGGAGTAGTACATGTGATCGCGAATTCGAAAGTAAAAAGCGATTGAATGCATTCAAAATCGATTTCAATACCTCACATATTGATAGCAGCAGCCTGATGATCACAAATGATATACAATATAATTATCCAACTATATAATTGTGAGAGAATGCAAAAGCATTAAAAAAATATTTTTCCTCCATCACAATGTCCCTTTAGGGGGTCCGTGGAATGAGCCATTTCCGTTCCTTCAGGCACATCCCTACTCATCAGCAATGAGTTCTGATTCTGTGCCGTTTCATTAAAGTGGTCCTATTACGCCCTTTTACGAAGTCTTGATTTAGTTTTTTAGGGGTGTACTGGAATATGTTTTCATGATTTTATGATTGTTCAAAAAACGCATTATTTTTCACATATTTAACATCAATAGAGCTCCACTCTCCCCAGTCTGGTTGAACGTGTCGTTTTCGATGAAGCCCCTCCTTCCAAAATATGAAATGTGCTGTGATTGGTCAGCTGGCCCAGTGTGTTGTGATTGGCAGCAGGTAGTGCGTGTTCAGGAGATGTCACACCCCTTCATAAACACGAGCTTTACTCAGATGTAAATCTAAAAAATGCCGCCGATTCAGACCCTGACAATGTTAACGAACAAGAGGATCGGTAATCCATGCCATGCAGCCCAACATGGCCTCGCCAACTTTGTTCCCAGGGCCGGGGTTTCTGTACATTTTAGGGTTAGTGATGTCACTAACCTGTGAAGAAGCTCATTGTAGTCTCTACCAGCCATTTGTAGTCCTTAAAAAGCGATTTCTATAAAATCTCCCTTTGCTTTGAACTTTGAGTGTCGTAACTTTGCAGATGTTGTTTATGCTCAAACAGCAACATTACACACTAACTAAAGTTAGAAAAGTGAAATCATAATCAAGGACCCCTTTAACATTAGCAAACATTAGAAACTGACAACAATGCTTAACAATTGATCATAGAATGTTTCAGAAAAACATTGTTTAACAGAAAAATAAATGTAATTTTTTATAAATAAAGTAATAAATGTGACATTTCTGCTTTCAGCCAAAAATTGGCCAATTGAGCTTCCATTTAACATTTCTTTATTTATATATTAAAGTAAAACACAAGAGACGAGTCAAAAAGATTTTTCTGTGGTAATCAACATTATGCAACAAATGCGGCCCAATGAGTTTAACTTGTACTGAACACAGAACGTTCCATTAAAACTCACACAGATAATATCTTAGGACCTTTACATCAACCTAAACAAGAGCTGAAAGCTGCAGAAGTGTGTGTGTAATGTTGAGTGGGTTGGTTTTAAGCTCTGAGAAATGATTAGAGTGATGTGACATTTGCGTTGTTCCCAGGGTAAAGAAAACAAGTCAAAGGTTTAACCTTCACTTCCGCTAAATATCGTAACATCAGCCTGAACTAATTTGAGTTTAACTTGTAA
Source organism: Leuciscus leuciscus (assembly GCF_965113295.1). Lineage (NCBI taxonomy): Eukaryota > Metazoa > Chordata > Actinopteri > Cypriniformes > Leuciscidae > Leuciscus > Leuciscus leuciscus. The sequence goes on along the minus strand of NW_028118344.1, from coordinate 25,177 downwards.
AAACTGTCCACTGGCCTGACATGGAAAAAGACTCAATAAAACACAAATGAGTTCCAGATGACCTAACACACACACACACACACACACACACACATACACGTCTATATTACTAACAGGGGACTATCGCTCTACACTGGCCAAGAGGGGACTAGTGTTTCTGGTCATTTTGAAGAAACAAAAATGACATACAAAATTTTCTTTTAAGCTCTTTTTTCATAATATAACTTCAAATATACATTTTTTTATTTAAAAAAAAACATGCCAAGTGGGGACCTGAAACTCTGAACGATCTCTATCTATACTAGTGGGGACTTGATAGCCTGCAATGGAGCTGTGTGTGTGTGAACAGTGAAGTGAACTGGCAGTGAAGTCTGCCTTCATTATGTAACTCTCTCTCTCTCTCTCTCTCTCTCTCTCTCTCTATATATATATATATATATATATATATATGTATATATATATATATATATATATATATATATATATATATATATATAACCCATCAGTTATCAAACATTTTTAAATACGATTTGTTTTAGGAAAGACCATTTAAATCTACAACAGGGTAAAAAATACAGACGGCCCGACGGCAGCAGTTCAAAAGCAGAGGCGAGAATATCCTCTTATCATTCATAATATTATTTTTCTTATTTAACGCTCTCTCTTCATAGATACTTTCTATGCTTGGTTATGCAGTCCCTAACAATTTACTTGTTACTACTTTTCTTAATAATTTCTTCTGTACCTCAGTAGCAGTTCCATACCAACAAATAATACAGAATATCATAACACTTTCAATGAAAGCACTATAAAACATCAGAAGCTTTATGTTGTGGACATTACAGCAAAGTTATTGCTTTAAGAAATTCATTCTCTGTTGTGGCCTATTAATTAAAACATAATTTCTACTCTAATAAAATCAATAGACATGTCCTTATTTTTCTGTTTCATTTGTTTCTAGGATGTTGATGTACAGAGATATTCAGTGTTTGAAATATTGCTCAATTTAAATGCAACCAAACATATGTCGTTCGTTACCATCCAACAGTGGACCTTTCTTTAAGATCTAATTCAAAACTTTTGAGTTGACTTGCTGCATCTGGTCATTTTGAAGAAAAAAAAAAAAAAAAAAAAAATTCATAATATAACTTTAAAAAAAATTAAAATTAAAAAAATTAAAAAAATTAAACATGCCAAGATTGAATCTCAACTCTGAACGATCTCTACCTATACAACAGTGGACTCACAATAGCCTGCAATGGAACTGTGTGTGTGTGTGAATAGTTAAGTATGTCTTTATTTTGTAACTATAAGTTATATATATTTATATATAGTCCTTCATAGATACTTTCTATGCTTGGTTATGCAGTCCCTAACAATTTACTTGCCATTGTTATGTGCCATTGCACTCACACATACATGTCTATATTACTAACAGACCAATGTCGCTCTACACTGGCCAAGTGAGGACTCAATGAACGATGTCTATCTATACAAGTGAGGACTTGAACAGTGTGTGTGTGTGTGTGTGTGTGAACAGTGAAGTGAACTGGCAGTGAAGTCTGTCTTCATTATGTATATATAGTATATTATATAGTATATTATATATTATGCCTTTTATCATTCATAATATTTGTTTATTTTATTTAACACTTATTTTCTCTCTTCATAGATACTTTCTATGTTTGGTTATGCAGTCCCTTTAGGGTTTATAGGATTAATCAAACAGAAATAGCTCTTTAAGGTAACGATTTCAGGTCACTATAGTGACCTATATTTAGTATAGCGTAAAGCATACTTTATACAGTGAATAATGATTTTATTAATCAAAATGAACTTCGCGTCCCCAGTTGGATGGTAAAGAACGATACGTGTTTGGCTGCTTTGTACATTTCTTGCCATCACAAACACACTGTAAAGATTTTGGAGGTCAATCTCAAAATGTTATGTCGAAAAACTAAAGTGCAATAAATAATACACGCTTTAGGGTCTGTTTACACAACATCATTTTCAACTGAAAACTGAAAACTTTTTGGCCGTTAATTTCAACGAAAATGCCATTTTGGGGGCCTGACAATGAAAGCTTTTGAAAACGAGTTTTTGTGAGCTCATCTAAAGTGAGGACTAGTTATGCCTTGTAAAGCATTTATAAAGGAGATTTAAAGGCTGTTAATATTTCTATGTTCTCTATCGTGTTGTGTTTGTTTCCTTTTTCTGTTTAGAAGATAACTGAGTCTTTAAATCTCCTTTATAAATTATTTACAAAGCATAACTAGTCCTGAAATAGTGAACTGACCACTACTAAATGCTTTATAACTGCCTGAATCTACTACATTTACTCACACTTTCTAAGTGATCTTATTAATCACTGTAAACACCTAAATTTAGAAATGATAAATTGATTTAATAAAGTATGAAAATGCAATTATTAAACACATTATAGATATGCTTCTAACTCAATAATACAGCGTTTAAAGGTGTATTTATAAACTGCTTACTAATGTCTGCTTTATGAATTATGATTTATCTGTTTACCAATGCTTAACTAATGATTAATAGGATGCAGTTATTATAAAGGGTTACCATATATATTATATTATATTTCTCAAAATATAACTTCAAATTTGCATTTTTTTTTATAAAAAAAAAAAGCATGCCAAGAGGGGATCTGCAACTAAATGTTATAATTATAATGTAATTATTATTTTATTAAGATATTAATAATGCGACTGATAGTATTGGCTGCCTATTAATTAAAACATAATTTCTACTCTTAAAAAAAATCAATAGACATGTCCTTATTTTTCTGTTTCCTTTGTTTCTAGGATGTTGATGTACAGAGAAAGTCAGTGTTTGAAATATTGCTCAATTTAAATGCAACCAAACATATGTCGTTCGTTACCATCCAACAGTGGACCTTTCTTTAAGATCTAATTCAAAACTTTTGAGTTGACTTGCTGCATCTGGTCATTTTGAAGAAACAAAAATTAAATCATTTTTTTCATAATATAACTTTAAAAAAATCAAAATTAAAAAAATTAAACATGCCAAGATTGAATCTCAACTCTGAACGATCTCTACCTATACAACAGTGGACTCACAATAGCCTGCAATGGAACTGTGTGTGTGTGTGTGTGTGTGTGTGTGTGAACAGTTAAGTATGTCTTTATTTTGTAACTATAAGTTATATATATTTATATATAGGCCTTCATAGATACTTTCTATGCTTGGTTATGCAGTCCCTAACAATTTACTTGCCATTGTTATGTGCCATTGCACTCACACATACATCTCTATATTACTAACAGACCAATGTCACTCTACACTGGCCAAGTGAGGACTCAATGAACGATGTCTATCTATACAAGTGAGGACTTGAACAGTGTGTGTGTGTGTGTGTGTGTGTGAACAGTGAAGTGAACTGGCAGTGAAGTCTGTCTTCATTATGTATATATAGTATATTATATAGTATATTATATATTATGCCTTTTATCACTCGTTTTGAAAACGATGCCTTTACCATCTGCATGTAAACAACATAAACGTGAATTTGTGAAATTGTTACGTCATTCCAACCCGGTCACACTAAATGCGTCTCTATAGCACACATTGTGTTTATTGTGCAATTTATACGTGCATATGATAGGCATGGGTGGGTTTAGGGTAGCTTTAGTAGTGGTGTGTAATATGTAATATATATGTATTATGTATTATATGTTTGGTTAGGATTAGTTTTGTAGGATGTGTGTGTATTACACTCAATAAAGTGCGTATTATATGCATGTAAAAAAATATATTTTCGCGTAAAAATTGCACGATAAACACAATGCGTGCCATAGAAATGCATTTTCATGAGATCAGGCAGGTCATGCACAAGTATATAACATGGTCACATGCGTACTTATCATCACGTGTTCACATGTTCATGAGTATTTGAGTTTTTTTTTTTTTTTTTTTTTTTTTTTTTGACAAAGTAAGAAAGGTTTGGGGTGTGCTTTTAGATGGGCCTTTAAAATTTGACAAACAAATATCTTCAGTAACTGGATCTAGTTTCTATCAACTCCGTCTTTTGTCTAAAATTAAAACACTTCCTAACTGACAAAACACTAGAGATGGCTGTTCATGCTTTTATTACTTCCCATTTAGACTACAGCAACTCATTGTATTGCGGTATTTCCAAGTCACAAATCGCTCGCCTTCAACTGGTCCAAAATGCTGCAGCAAGATTTATTCACAAAAGTAGTAAATATAATCACATGATGATGATGATACATTTTATTTATATTGCGCTTTTCTGCTTTACATATAGCCTCACATTCAAGCTGGGGGCAAGCTGGGGCCAGTTGTACTGTTAGAGGGGCCAGTTTAGACCTTATTGTTGTCATATCATTTTCTGCACTGCACTATAGGCATTAACAGGCAAAATACCATGATTACCAATCATTCAACAATGTATTTGCATTGCCATTATATTTTTTAAATTTGCATTACATATTCAGAATCAGTCACATTAACTGCATTCTACGATTTTTGTGTTTTTTTTTGCAAAAAGATCAGCAAATTCATCTAGATTTAAGGCCTTTGCCCTCCTTGACTCAATACTTAGAACACCTAAATTGCTTAATCTGTCATCTGACATTGTGGACCTGAGATAGGTTTTCACCAGCTTTAGTGCATACAATATAATATACAATTAAATTATGCTTATTTTAAATGTATTGTGCAGGCTAGGTATAAAAAATATAGGAAAAACCATGATAATATGAAACGCTTCAAAACAGAGCGCACAAAGCGCGTATGCGCATCGCGGGTGCAGAATGATGTGCTCAAAGCAACATGGAGTCACAGTGTTCAGCGCTGCACAAGTGCGCATTTAAAAGTTCACGGCACAAAGCGAAGAAATTTCGAGCGCACAAATCCTGGTGTAGCCTATATCTGTCCAACAGTTTATTGATCATTTGTTTCTTCACATAGTGAAGTTTTAAATTCCAGTTATTGTGCGTTTGATGCCGATTCATAGTCCTTGTGGTGTGAACAGGCACATGGTAGCGAGTCGTTTTAAAACAGCAACAAACATAAAATACAAATACACAAAATAAAGTCATTTTATGCAAATCCACAGCCTTTTATCTACAGATCAAGCATTATAATGTGTATATATCATATTGGAGAGAGTTTTACCGTGCATATATATAACATAATATAAATTAACATTACAAAAGTTAATGATAGTACATTTCAAATACCTAAAAATTGACAATTAAGTGATTTTGTTCGAGTCAAAAATATTACTTAACATTAATGAACCAACGGTACACATTTTTTACTTTAGCAATCTTATGGGTTGTGGTCTCTCAGACATTGGCAGTAATAAAAATACAATAAAAACATAGTTTCCCTTTGGACTTAAATTACATATCTTTGTGGTATACGGTAGAAATATTGCACATTTCAGTCTAGCTTAGGTTTTTTAAATAAATAACACAGTCTTGGAAATAATATGTAAGCATGTGCAAATAAGCCTGTATAGTAAATCAAGTTCTGTTGGTCTTTGTGTTTAAGTGAGAAATTAATTCATTTAAATTGAAAGATCTCAATGTTTATAAGATCTTTCAATTATGTTTAACAGTTTTGAGCGTATAAAAGAGTGTATAAAAATGGGCTCTGAGTTTTGGCAGTGGTTGTGTCTAAGTGAAATATGTAGTTTGGAAGATGTAGTCACTGAATGCATTAATACAACATTGAATGACACAGACATTTGCAACACTTCTACAGTAATACCGTAGTAAAATATTTTCAGAATCTAAAAAATTAAATACTATCAAAACAATTAGATGTAGCTGAACACATACAGGTATTAATCTTTCAGTTTCATCACCATCTATAAAAAGGGGAAACTTGGGGGAAATGTGTACTGTACTGTAAACAATGACCATGTGACATAAAATGCTGTGAATTCTGAACAACAGAAAACAGCAGAAATATGTTAGAATTCTACCCGTTATTTGTGTGTTTTTTTTTATTTAACGTGTGTTTTTGGGGGGTAAAACCTTTTCTAGTGTTCTGGAAGAATGAGTTGATCTGAGAATGAAGTTTCAGTGCATTTTGAATGTGAAATGAACTGCTGTCAAGCTGTAAGTTGGTTTGGAGAAGATATCATGGTCTTTTAACCTGATATCATTTAAGACATAATTTAAGACTGTGGTATAAATGATTGAATGATTTAACCATAACTCATTACTATCCTTGATATTCTAAAATAGGTATTTTTCATGTGTATGTAGACTAGGGTGTGTGATATTGAGTTGTTGCACTTCCCCCCCCACACGCAATTTACATATCAATGCAGGAAGGCCTTAAAGGCCAGTGTTTTTCTTAGGTGAGAAAACTGGCCAACAACCCCCAGAGTCCTGTTACCAATATCTGTGCAACTTCTCAAATACACTAGAATAAACTAGAGAAAACGCTGGGATTTACCCTGCCAAATTAAATTAAATTACAGGTTTTTACAATCGCTAAGACACATTTCTCAATATTTAGGTACATTTTCAAAACTCTTCACTCAGTTCTCCTAACCAACTTACAGCTTGACAGCAGTTCATTTCTCATTCAAAATGCATGTCTCAGATCAACTCATTCTTCCAGAACATTAGAAAAGGTTTCACCCATACACTTAGTGATACACTTTGTCACACATAAAACAAAAAAACACAAACAACATGAGCATTACACAATGTTTTCTTTTGTAAAATGCTTTCATAAAACAAGAATGACACTATCTACTGTTTATAATTCACTGCAGTTGATGTTACATAATCCTTTTTGATTACAGCCCAGTTATCATCTATGATAATATTGAGCAGGTGGATACCTATAAGTATATAGGTGTGGTCATTGATCGTTCATTTACTTGGAAAGCCAACATTGATTATCTTTGTTCAAAATTCCGGCAACGATTGTATTTTTTTAAGAAGACTTAGGCTGTTTGGTGTAAATCAGAGAATTATGCAATTATTTCATTATGCCGTTTTAGGTAGTCTTTTAAATTATAGGATGCAAACTTCATATGGCAATCTTTCGGTCCAATTAAAATCACAGCTTGCATGTCTTGTGAAAACTGCAATGTAAGTTATGGGTGTAAGAGAGTACTCATCACTTCAATCAATTTACGAATCGTGGATTTTTAAAAAAAATGCACAGACAATAGTGAGTGATTCAAGCCATGTTTTATTTCCAATGTATCAGCTTCTGCCATCATGGAGACGGTATAGAGTCCCACTGAGTAAGACCGTTAGAGTATCTATTAATATGTTAAATAGCAAGATGTAGTTATACATATATGTAGTTTTAAACTCTTTTTGGTTTGTGTGTGTATGTATATGTTGTGTACTAATGCAGCTTTGAGTCCAAGACAAATTTCCTGAAAAAGGACAATAAAGTAAAGTATACTAACAAACTAACTTTTTAACATTACTGTACTAAAATATTCCTAAGTTTCCCCTTTTTTATAGATGGTGATGAAACTGAAAGACTAACACTTACATCTAATTATTTTGATATTATTATATTTTAGAATCAGAATATCTATTTCAATGTGATATTACTGAAATTAATTTTTAACAGTTTAACAGTACTATTATTATTAACAGTTTTAAAAAGAGTATGTAAACGTGCAAATTAGCCTGTATAGAACATAAAGTTCTGTTGGTGTTTGTGTTTAAGAATAATTAATGTAAATGGAACAAAATGCATTCAATGACATCTTTCAAAGCAGTGATCCACAGTTTAGCTCACATAGACGGATGGTGTGATCACTGTGTGAACAGAGTTTTGAAAAAGTGACTTTAGAATTGGGAAACTTACATTTTATTTGTGTTTGGAATAATCATTAATTTAGTATCATTGTAAACATAGTGCTAAACAAGTAAACAAGATTTTATATTTAAATATTATATTATAATATATAATACTGATTTCAGAATTGTGCAAGGTGTATTTTCCGGAATCTCTGTGTGAACGGGGCTTATGTGAGCCAAACTATGGATCATTTATTATTGCTTTGGCAAAAAAAATAAAAATTTCTCACTTAACACAAACACCAACAGACATTTATGTTCTATACAGGCCAATTTGCAGATGTTTACATTCTCTAATCAAAACTGATGTTCAAAACCTAATATTTAAATTCTGAATCTAAAAAAAACAAAAAAATTATATTTAACTAAACACCTGGATAATGTAACATTAACTGCAGTGAACAGTAGATAGTGTAATTCTTGTTTTATTTATTTTTAAAAAAATTTTTTACAAAAGAAAACTTTACAAAATAAATTTGGCAGGGTAAATCCCAGCGTTTTCTCTAGTTTATTCTAGTGTATTTGAGAAGTTGCACAGATATTGGTAACAGGACTCTGGGGGTTGTTGGCCAGTTTTCTCACCTAAGAAAAACACTGGCCTTTAAGGCCTTCCTGCATTGATATGTAAATTGCGTGTGGGGGGGGGAAGTGCAACAACTCAATATCACACACCCTAGTCTACATACACATGAAAAATACCTATTTTAGAATATCAAGGATAGTAATGAGTTATGGTTAAATCATTCAATCATTTATACCACAGTCTTAAATGATGTCTTAAATGATATCAGGTTAAAAGACCATGATATCTTCTCCAAACCAACTTACAGCTTGACAGCAGTTCATTTCACATTCAAAATGCACTGAAACTTCATTCTCAGATCAACTCATTCTTCTAGAACACTAGAAAAGGTTTTACCCCCCAAAAACACACGTTAAATAAAAAAAAACACACAAATAACGGGTAGAATTCTAACATATTTCTGCTGTTTTCTGTTGTTCAGAATTCACAGCATTTTATGTTACATGGTCATTGTTTACAGTACAGTACACATTTCCCCCAAGTTTCCCCTTTTTATAGATGGTGATGAAACTGAAAGATTAATACCTGTATGTGTTCAGCTACATCTAATTGTTTTGATAGTATTTAATTTTTTAGATTCTGAAAATATTTTACTACGGTATTACTGTAGAAGTGTTGCAAATGTCTGTGTCATTCAATGTTGTATTAATGCATTCAGTGACTACATCTTCCAAACTACATATTTCACTTAGACACAACCACTGCCAAAACTCAGAGCCCATTTTTATACACTCTTTTATACGCTCAAAACTGTTAAACATAATTGAAAGATCTTATAAACATTGAGATCTTTCAATTTAAATGAATTAATTTCTCACTTAAACACAAAGACCAACAGAACTTGATTTACTATACAGGCTTATTTGCACATGCTTACATATTATTTCCAAGACTGTGTTATTTATTTAAAAAACCTAAGCTAGACTGAAATGTGCAATATTTCTACCGTATACCACAAAGATATGTAATTTAAGTCCAAAGGGAAACTATGTTTTTATTGTATTTTTATTACTGCCAATGTCTGAGAGACCACAACCCATAAGATTGCTAAAGTAAAAAATGTGTACCGTTGGTTCATTAATGTTAAGTAATATTTTTGACTCGAACAAAATCACTTAATTGTCAATTTTTAGGTATTTGAAATGTACTATCATTAACTTTTGTAATGTTAATTTATATTATGTTATATATATGCACGGTAAAACTCTCTCCAATATGATATATACACATTATAATGCTTGATCTGTAGATAAAAGGCTGTGGATTTGCATAAAATGACTTTATTTTGTGTATTTGTATTTTATGTTTGTTGCTGTTTTAAAACGACTCGCTACCATGTGCCTGTTCACACCACAAGGACTATGAATCGGCATCAAACGCACAATAACTGGAATTTAAAACTTCACTATGTGAAGAAACAAATGATCAATAAACTGTTGGACAGATATAGGCTACACTAGGATTTGTGTGCTCGAAATTTCTTCGCTTTGTGCCGTGAACTTTTAAATGCGCACTTGTGCAGCGCTGAACACTGTGACTCCATGTTGCTTTGAGCACATCATTCTGCACCCGCGATGCGCATACGCGCTTTGTGCGCTCTGTTTTGAAGCGTTTCATATTATCATGGTTTTTCCTATATTTTTTATACCTAGCCTGCACAATACATTTAAAATAAGCATAATTTAATTGTATATTATATTGTATGCACTAAAGCTGGTGAAAACCTATCTCAGGTCCACAATGTCAGATGACAGATTAAGCAATTTAGGTGTTCTAAGTATTGAGTCAAGGAGGGCAAAGGCCTTAAATCTAGATGAATTTGCTGATCTTTTTGCAAAAAAAACACAAAAATCGTAGAATGCAGTTAATGTGACTGATTCTGAATATGTAATGCAAATTTAAAAAATATAATGGCAATGCAAATACATTGTTGAATGATTGGTAATCATGGTATTTTGCCTGTTAATGCCTATAGTGCAGTGCAGAAAATGATATGACAACAATAAGGTCTAAACTGGCCCCTCTAACAGTACAACTGGCCCCAGCTTGCCCCCAGCTTGAATGTGAGGCTATATGTAAAGCAGAAAAGCGCAATATAAATAAAATGTATCATCATCATCATGTGATTATATTTACTACTTTTGTGAATAAATCTTGCTGCAGCATTTTGGACCAGTTGAAGGCGAGCGATTTGTGACTTGGAAATACCGCAATACAATGAGTTGCTGTAGTCTAAATGGGAAGTAATAAAAGCATGAACAGCCATCTCTAGTGTTTTGTCAGTTAGGAAGTGTTTTAATTTTAGACAAAAGACGGAGTTGATAGAAACTAGATCCAGTTACTGAAGATATTTGTTTGTCAAATTTTAAAGGCCCATCTAAAAGCACACCCCAAACCTTTCTTACTTTGTCAAAAAAAAAAAAAAAAAAAAAAAAAAACCTCAAATACTCATGAACATGTGAACACGTGATGATAAGTACGCATGTGACCATGTTATATACTTGTGCATGACCTGCCTGATCTCATGAAAATGCATTTCTATGGCACGCATTGTGTTTATCGTGCAATTTTTACGCGAAAATATATTTTTTTACATGCATATAATACGCACTTTATTGAGTGTAATACACACACATCCTACAAAACTAATCCTAACCAAACATATAATACATAATACATATATATTACATATTACACACCACTACTAAAGCTACCCTAAACCCACCCATGCCTATCATATGCACGTATAAATTGCACAATAAACACAATGTGTGCTATAGAGACGCATTTAGTGTGACCGGGTTGGAATGACGTAACAATTTCACAAATTCACGTTTATGTTGTTTACATGCAGATGGTAAAGGCATCGTTTTCAAAACGAGTGATAAAAGGCATAATATATAATATACTATATAATATACTATATATACATAATGAAGACAGACTTCACTGCCAGTTCACTTCACTGTTCACACACACACACACACACACACACTGTTCAAGTCCTCACTTGTATAGATAGACATCGTTCATTGAGTCCTCACTTGGCCAGTGTAGAGTGACATTGGTATGTTAGTAATATAGAGATGTATGTGTGAGTGCAATGGCACATAACAATGGCAAGTAAATTGTTAGGGACTGCATAACCAAGCATAGAAAGTATCTATGAAGGCCTATATATAAATATATATAACTTATAGTTACAAAATAAAGACATACTTAACTGTTCACACACACACACACACACACACACACACAGTTCCATTGCAGGCTATTGTGAGTCCACTGTTGTATAGGTAGAGATCGTTCAGAGTTGAGATTCAATCTTGGCATGTTTAATTTTTTTAATTTTGATTTTTTTAAAGTTATATTATGAAAAAAATGATTTAATTTTTGTTTCTTCAAAATGACCAGATGCAGCAAGTCAACTCAAAAGTTTTGAATTAGATCTTAAAGAAAGGTCCACTGTTGGATGGTAACGAACGACATATGTTTGGTTGCATTTAAATTGAGCAATATTTCAAACACTGACTTTCTCTGTACATCAACATCCTAGAAACAAAGGAAACAGAAAAATAAGGACATGTCTATTGATTTTTTTTAAGAGTAGAAATTATGTTTTAATTAATAGGCAGCCAATACTATCAGTCGCATTATTAATATCTTAATAAAATAATAATTACATTATAATTATAACATTTAGTTGCAGATCCCCTCTTGGCATGCTTTTTTTTTTTATAAAAAAAAATGCAAATTTGAAGTTATATTTTGAGAAATATAATATAATATATATGGTAACCCTTTATAATAACTGCATCCTATTAATCATTAGTTAAGCATTGGTAAACAGATAAATCATAATTCATAAAGCAGACATTAGTAAGCAGTTTATAAATACACCTTTAAACGCTGTATTATTGAGTTAGAAGCATATCTATAATGTGTTTAATAATTGCATTTTCATACTTTATTAAATCAATTTATCATTTCTAAATTTAGGTGTTTACAGTGATTAATAAGATCACTTAGAAAGTGTGAGTAAATGTAGTAGATTCAGGCAGTTATAAAGCATTTAGTAGTGGTCAGTTCACTATTTCAGGACTAGTTATGCTTTGTAAATAATTTATAAAGGAGATTTAAAGACTCAGTTATCTTCTAAACAGAAAAAGGAAACAAACACAACACGATAGAGAACATAGAAATATTAACAGCCTTTAAATCTCCTTTATAAATGCTTTACAAGGCATAACTAGTCCTCACTTTAGATGAGCTCACAAAAACTCGTTTTCAAAAGCTTTCATTGTCAGGCCCCCAAAATGGCATTTTCGTTGAAATTAACGGCCAAAAAGTTTTCAGTTTTCAGTTGAAAATGATGTTGTGTAAACAGACCCTAAAGCGTGTATTATTTATTGCACTTTAGTTTTTCGACATAACATTTTGAGATTGACCTCCAAAATCTTTACAGTGTGTTTGTGATGGCAAGAAATGTACAAAGCAGCCAAACACGTATCGTTCTTTACCATCCAACTGGGGACGCGAAGTTCATTTTGATTAATAAAATCATTATTCACTGTATAAAGTATGCTTTACGCTATACTAAATATAGGTCACTATAGTGACCTGAAATCGTTACCTTAAAGAGCTATTTCTGTTTGATTAATCCTATAAACCCTAAAGGGACTGCATAACCAAACATAGAAAGTATCTATGAAGAGAGAAAATAAGTGTTAAATAAAATAAACAAATATTATGAATGATAAAAGGCATAATATATAATATACTATATAATATACTATATATACATAATGAAGACAGACTTCACTGCCAGTTCACTTCACTGTTCACACACACACACACACACACACACACACACACACACTGTTCAAGTCAAGTCAAGTCAAGTCAAGTTTATTTGTATAGCGCTTTTCACAATACAGATTGCATCAAAGCAGCTTCACAGTATTAAATTTAAATAATACAACAAAGTTTGTTTCAAGAGGAATTTATTGATTGATAAAATTAAATTAAATATCCCCAAAATATCCCCAACTGAGCAAGCCAAAGGCAACAGTGGCAAGGAACCGAAAAACTCCATCAAGTGACCTAATGGTGTCCTAAAACTCCATCAGGTGCCTTAATGGAGAAAAAAAAAAACCTTGGGAGAACCCAGGCTCAGTCGGGGGCCAGTTCTCCTCTGGCATTGGATAGAGGCCGGATTGTAGTTTGAACTGTAGGATTATATGAATGCCTGGCTGAAGAGATGCGACTTTAATCTAGTTTTAAACTGGGAGAGCGAGTCTGAGCAACGAACAGTATCAGGAAGACTATTCCAGAGTTTTGGAGCCAAATGTGAAAATGCTCTCCCTCCTTTGGTGGTTCTGGATATCCTAGGTATGACCAAAAGCCTTGAATTTAGTGATCTCAAAGAGCGCGATGGATTATAGGGCGATAGAAGATCCGTTAAATAGACTGGAGCTAAGCCGTTTAGGGCTTTATAAGTCAGTAGCAATACCTTGTAATTAATACGGAACTTTATAGGTAACCAATGCAGTGATGATAAAATCGGTGTTATATGATCATATTTTCTTGATCTCGTAAGAACTCTAGCGGCGGCATTTTGGACTAACTGTAGCTTGTTTATTGAGGATGCAGGACAACCAGCTAATAAAGCATTACAGTAATCCAGTCTCGAGGTCATGAATGCATGAACTAACTTTTCTGCATCAGAAACTGATAGCATATTACGTAGCTTAGCAATGTTTCTAAGGTGGAAAAAGGCTGTTTTTGTAACATAAGAAATATGATTTTCAAAAGACAGGTTGCAATCGAGTATAACACCCAGGTCTTTTACTGTAGAGGATAAAGTAACAGGACATCCTATGATGTTAAAGTTGTATTGTGCGAGGTTTTTTGGGCGGTTTTTTGAACCGATAAGTATTACCTCTGTCTTGTCTGGATTTAATAAAAGAAAATTACGCGTCATCCAATCTTTTATATCTTTAACACACTCTGTCAATTTGGAAAATGTAGCGTTTTCATCCGGCCGTGATGAAATATATATTTGAGTGTCATCAGCATAACAATGGAAACTAATTCCATGTTTCCTTATAATATTTCCAAGTGGCATCATATATATTGAAAATAACAGAGGGCCTAATACAGATCCCTGCGGCACTCCATAGTTTACTGGAGTTATGATCGATTTTTCTCCATTTAAATAGACAAAATGGTAGCGGTCAGATAGGTATGATTTGAACCAGCTTAGTGCTTGTCCTTGAACACCAGTATAATTTTGTAGTCGATCTAAGAGTATTGTGTGATCTATAGTATCGAACGCAGCACTAAGATCAAGTAAAACTAGTATTGAGATACAGCCTTGGTCAGAAGCTAAAAGTAAATCATTTGTGATTTTAACGAGCGCAGTTTCAGTGCTATGATGCGGTCTGAATCCAGACTGAAACTTTTCATAGATATCATTTTGTTGCAAGAAAGAGCCCAGTTGAGCGGACACCACTTTTTCTAATATTTTAGACATAAATGGAAGATTTGAAATGGGTCTATAATTTGCTAGATTATTATGATCTAATTGTGGTTTCTTAATGAGAGGTTTTATAACTGCCAGTTTAAATGTTCTTGGAACATGACCTAAAGATAAAGACGAGTTAATAATATTGAGGAGAGGCTCTTCCACTACAGATAACACTTCTTTCAGTAGTTTAGTTGGTATAGGATCTAATAAACATGTTGTTGTTTTAGATGAAGTGATAAGTTTATTTAACTCTTTTTGTTCTATAGTTGTAAAGCACTGTAATTGTTCTTTCGGGGTGATAATTGAAGCTGAATTGTAAGGCGCGATTGAAGATTGAACGTTTATAATTGTGGTTCTGATGCTTTCTATTTTCTCAGTGAAGAAGTTCATGAAATCATTACTACTGAACTGTAACGGGATATTTTGTTCGGGTGACGTCTGTTTATTTGTTAGTCTAGCCACGGTGTTAAATAGAAACCTTGGATTGTTTTGGTTGTTTTCTATTAGTTTGCGGAGGTGCTCAGCCCTGGCAGCTTTTAGGGCCTTTTTATAACGTGACATACTGTCTTTCCACGCGATTCTAAAGACCTCTAAATTAGTTTGTTTCCATTTACGCTCTAAAATACGGGTTTCTCTCTTTAAAACATGCGTAGTATTGTTATACCATGGTGCTTTATATTTCTCTCTGACCTTTTTTAATTTAATAGGTGCAACCACATCCAATGTTCTAGAGAGAATGGTGCTCATAGTGCTAGTTAGTTCTTCTAGTTCATCTGTTTGTTTGGGTTCAGGCAGCAGCTGAGACAGATTAGATAAGCAATTTGAGAAATTATCTATGGTGGATGGGAGGATTGTTCTGCCTGGTTGATAACGCGACGCCGCATGACATATTACAGCAGTACGTAATATGCAAGTTACCATGTAGTGATCAGTGACTTCATCACTTTGTGGAATGATATCTATATCGGTTGGATCGGTTCCGTGTGATATAATTAAATCGAGTGTATGATTAAGACGATGAGTTGGTCCGGTGACGTTTTGCTTGACCCCAAATGAATTTAATAAATCTGTAAACGCAGCTCCTAACGCATCATTTGGATTATCTACGTGTATGTTAAAATCTCCAACAATTAATGCTTTATCGACATTGACTAATAGGTCTGAGAGAAAATCTGCAAACTCTTTTAGGAAATCAGCGTAAGGCCCTGGCGGTCTATATACGGTAGCCAAGGCTAGAGATAATAGGGATGTTTTTCTAACATCTAAGAGCGTAACATTTAGTACAAGTACTTCAAATGAAATAAACTTATAACCCGTTTTCTGAGTAACATTTAGAATATCTTTATAAATGGTTGCAACACCTCCGCCACGGCCAATCAGACGGGGCTCATGCTTATAACAGTATCCAGGAGGAGTAGACTCATTAATACCGAAATAATCATTTGGTTTAAGCCAGGTTTCAGTAAGGCAAAGTACATCGAAGCTATTATCTGTGACTATTTCATTTACAATAACTGCCTTAGGTGTGAGTGATCTAATGTTTAGAAGACCTAGCTTTAGAAATAGTTTTTGTTTACTAATAGCAACATTTTCTGTTTTAATAACAATTAGATTTTTCCTAGATCCTGCATTAGATTTATTATTTGATCTCACTAAACGAGGAATAGACACGGTTTCTATGCAATGTTCTACACTAGTATTTATATCAGTTGAATTGGTGCAGCAAAGACTATGATTTGGACTTTTGGTTACTAGTCAAAGGGTATTTAACATTTTGGAGATGTTATCTGACAGAAGATCCGCTCCGAATCTGCTTGGGTGTAAGCCATCAGCACGGAAAAGCCTAGGACGCTCCCAAAACAGATTCCAATTATTTACAAAGAGCAGTTTCTGCTCATTGCACCATGACATTAACCATTCATTTAGCGCAAATAATCTGCTGAACTTTTCATGCCCTAGTCGGTACGTGGGAAGCGGTCCTGACACAATGATCGTTGTTTCAGGCGATGTGCTGCGTACCGTATCGATTAGATTCCTGAAGTCTTTCTTCAGAATCTCCGTCTGGCGCAGCCTGATGTCGTTCACTCCCGCGTGCAGGACCACAGTTCCGACGCGCTCGTCACCGTTCAGGATCTCGGGAACGCGAGCAGCGATTTCAGAAACACGAGCACCAGGGAAGCAGTGACTTTGCACCTTACTTGTACCTAACGTAGCGTGTACGTGCCGAACGATGGAATCGCCGATGATCACAGCATCGCGTTCTGTTTCGCGTAGAGGGGAGAAGCGGTTTTGTGTCGATAACTCGAAAACCGGGAGGGTCGGAGAAAGTCTTGGTCTAAACCTGACTCGCGTCTTCCGCTGCGGAACCACCCAGGCTTCGTGGTGGCGTGTTGGAGCCGGAGTGAACGAGACCATGGCTGATTGCGACCGATGCTGAGGAACGCACGGAGTAGACGCGGTCGGAGTCAGCGGGTTAGTAACGTTAAACACTGATTTGTGTGCGTCGGCGCGTGATGTTTCAAGAGCCAAACACCGGTCTCTCAGCTCGGCCTGTCTCAATAAAAGGTTGTGGATCTGTTTCTCAACAGCTTCCAGCTCAGACTGCAGTGCGTGAAGCTCAAATGTGTCCTCACCTGCACCAAGCGGTAGACTACTTACATCTGATATATTCGCCATTTTAACAGATGGACAGTGAGTTAGCAACTTGTCTATCTATACAAGTCCTCACTTGTATAGATAGACATCGTTCATTGAGTCCTCACTTGGCCAGTGTAGAGCGACATTGGTCTGTTAGTAATATAGACATGTATGTGTGAGTGCAATGGCACATAACAATGGCAAGTAAATTGTTAGGGACTGCATAACCAAGCATAGAAAGTATCTATGAAGGACTATATATAAATATATATAACTTATAGTTACAAAATAAAGACATACTTAACTATTCACACACACACACAGTTCCATTGCAGGCTATTGTGAGTCCACTGTTGTATAGGTAGAGATCGTTCAGAGTTGAGATTCAATCTTGGCATGTTTAATTTTTTTAATTTTTTTAATTTTAATTTTTTTTAAAGTTATATTATGAATTTTTTTTTTTTTTTTTTGTTTCTTCAAAATGACCAGATGCAGCAAGTCAACTCAAAAGTTTTGAATTAGATCTTAAAGAAAGGTCCACTGTTGGATGGTAACGAACGACATATGTTTGGTTGCATTTAAATTGAGCAATATTTCAAACACTGAATATCTCTGTACATCAACATCCTAGAAACAAAGGAAACAGAAAAATAAGGACATGTCTATTGATTTTATTAGAGTAGAAATTATGTTTTAATTAATAGGCCACAACAGAGAATGAATTTCTTAAAGCAATAACTTTGCTGTAATGTCCACAACATAAAGCTTCTGATGTTTTATAGTGCTTTCATTGAAAGTGTTATGATATTCTGTATTATTTGTTGGTATGGAACTGCTACTGAGGTACAGAAGAAATTATTAAGAAAAGTAGTAACAAGTAAATTGTTAGGGACTGCATAACCAAGCATAGAAAGTATCTATGAAGAGAGAGCGTTAAATAAGAAAAATAATATTATGAATGATAAGAGGATATTCTCGCCTCTGCTTTTGAACTGTTGCCGTCGGGCCGTCTGTATTTTTTACCCCGTTGTAGATTTAAATGGTCTTTCCTCAAGCAATTACATTTTGGATAACTGATGATGTTCGTCATTCTTTTTTCTTTTTCTTTTTTTTTTAACTATGCATATTGTGATCTGTGGTGCCTAGGCCTATATATATATATATATATATATATATATATATATATATATATATATATATATATATATATATATATATATATATATATATATCACACACGCAAAGTTCTATTGCAGGCTATTGTGAGTCTCCACTTGTTGTATAGGTAGAGATCATTCAGAGTTGAGATTCAATCTTGGCATGTTTAATTTTATTTATTTTTAATTTAAATTTTTTTTTGCATATTTGAAGTTATATTATGAAAAAAGACCTTAAAAGAAAATTGTGTATTTCATTTTTGTTTCTTCAAAATGACCAGATGCAGCAAGTCAACTCAAAAGTTTTGAATTAGATCTTAAAGAAAGGTCCACTGTTGGATGGTAACGAACGACATATCTTTGGTTGCATTTAAATTGAGCAATATTTCAAACACTGACTTTCTCTGTACATCAACATCCTAGAAACAAAGGAAACAGAAAAATAAGGACATGTCTATTGATTTTTTGTTGTTGTTTTTTTTGTAGAAATGATGTTTTAATTAATAGGCAGCCAATACTATCTGTCGCATTATTAATGCCTTTATAATATAATAATAATTACATTATAATTATAACATTGAGTTGTAGATCCCCTCTTGGCATGCTTTTTTAATTTTATTTTTTATAAAAAAATGCATATTTGAAGTTATATTATGAAAAATATTATATAATATATATATGGTAACCCTTTATAATAACTGCATTTAATTAATCATTAGTTAAGCATTAGTAAACAGTTAAATCATAATTCATAAAGCAGACATTAATAAGCCGTTTATAAATACAGCTTTAAATGCTGTATTATTGATTTAGAAGGATATCTATAATGTGTTTAATAATTGTATTTTCATACTTTATTAATTATCAATTTATCATTTCTAAATGAAGTATAGCATTATTTACAAAGCAGTTATTTAGGAGTTGTCAGTGATTAATAAGATCACTTAGAAAGTGTGAGTAAATGTAGTAGATTCAGGGGGTTATAAAGCATTTAGTAGTGGTCAGTTCACTATTTTGTGAGCAAAAGTGAGGACTAGTTATGCCTAGTAAAGCATTTATAAAGGAGATTTAAAGACTCATTTATCTTCTAAACAGAAAAAGGAAACAAACACAACACAACACAATGATAGAGAACATAGAAATATTAACAGCCTTTAAATCTCCTACATAACTAGCATAACTAGTCCTCACTTTAGATGAGCTCACAAAAAATTGTGATCTGACCTCTACTAAATGTTTTATAACTACCTGAAAACAGTAGAAATACATGTTAATAAAGCATTTATTAACACACTAAGTAACTATTACTATATGTCTGAATAATAAGTGTATGATGTATGAATGTACATTGAATTAGTTTAATCATTTACTCACACTTTCTAAGGGATCTTATGAACCACTGACAACTCCTAAATAACTGCTTTGTAAATGATGCTATACTTCATTTAGAAATGATAAATTGATCATTAATAAAGTATGAAAATACAATTATTAAACACATTATAGATATGCTTTTAAAACAGGAATAAAGCATTTATAACTGCATTTATATACTGCTTATTAGTGTATATTAATGCTTTATAAATGAATTAACTGTTTACTAATGCTTAACTAATGATTAATAGCGTGCAGTTATTATAAAGTGTTACTGAAAGCTCCTGAACTAAGCAGTTAAACAGCAGCTCTACAGTCTCAGAGCCTCTCTAGGACAGCAGCCATTCAGACAATAGAGAAGTGTGAACGACGTGTGTTAATGGGCCACTGCAGTTCCTGCTCCAGCCTACAGGAGCGCTGCTGAGTATGGACTTAAACACACACACACATGTAAGTCCCCACTTGGTCAAAAATGTACAAAATTAACCAGAGCGTGTTTTGGCTGATTTTAACATGTTTTAAAGCATGACCAACAGGGGACTTGAAAAATGTCCCCACTTGGCTCGACGGTCCCCTGTTAGTGAGTGTGTAACGACACCAAGGTCCCCACTTAGATAGATAGACGAGTACACACACACACACACACACACACACACACACACACACACAGAAAGTCCTTCCATATGCCTCCATCATTTGTTCTGCGCTTCTCCGCAGCTTATCTCTGTACTTCTGCAGTCATGTGATTTCAGGAACATGAAACGAGCAAAATATACCCAACTGAG
The DNA here is from genome assembly GCF_965113295.1 of Leuciscus leuciscus. NCBI lineage: Eukaryota > Metazoa > Chordata > Actinopteri > Cypriniformes > Leuciscidae > Leuciscus > Leuciscus leuciscus. The sequence goes on along the minus strand of NW_028118344.1, from coordinate 4,256 downwards.
AGATTTCTTCCGGCACATACAGCAATTTGACTGCTTATGCTTAATTCCATGTTGTTTCATCTCTATGACTTACAAATAAAGGGGGAATTACAGGATAACACTTCTCATGTGTTTCCAGATTTCCATGATCTGTTCTTAAAGATGTTTTACCAAGACCAGCTTCACTAGTGCTGGTGCTCCTCAGGTACTAAAACATTCAGCGTGTTATATTTTACTAAGTGATCAGACGCATGATTTTCACCTGCTGAGCAATAAAACAGGTGAGATTGTGCAGAACAAACACCTCTCATTTGAACATGTAAAGCGCAGTATAAAGAGTTTAGCACAGAGACTCGCATTCTCTCATTCAGCTGTTCTCTGCTCAGGGTTTCTGTGGGCCAACGACCCCCGCCCTCCTGCTCGTCTCCTGTTAGGATGGGAACCCGTCTGATAGTTCAGACGACCCTGAGGGACAGAAACTGCCAGAGGAATCTAACAGAAGACCCCCAACACACACAATCAGGAGAGCCGTGTTCCCCTCCAGCCTTCCGCAGTCAGACGTTCAAAAGCTCATCATTAAAAACTGAGCCCTGGGACAAGATGATCCAGCCCCCGAACACACACCGCCACGACACACACTTACATCCTTCACCTCTTTCTCTCTTTCATTGTCACACACACACACCATACTCACTCACACACTCACTCACCTCACTCACACACACACATTATGTTCCCCTAACACAGCCTTCTTCATAGTAGAACTACAGCCAACCAGATACTGACACTGAAATTAAACAGACAGGAAATTACGTCATAGAACAAAATACAGAACAATATAATGACAGACAGAATGATAGATAGAATGATAGAATGATAAATAGATTGTTAGACAGAATGATAGATTGATAAATGAAAGGTAATAAACAATACCAGACCATAAAACAAAGGAAACTGAGGGCTCAAATACAAGGGAGAGTAATCAACTGAACAGAAACATGTGCGTATGACTAATTTAAAAGCAAGGAGACTAACAAGGGAACACAGGCAAACCAGAACAGGGAAAACAGAAGCAAAGCACAATGAAACTAAACTGACAGAAATACGTGGTACACTACGCCTCATGGGAAGGCACATCCTCGCGTCAAAAAGGAGCAGGAGTAGCCAGGCAGGGAGCTAGAGCTCAGCCAGGATGAAGGCCCACGGAGGAGTCGAGGGAGGGAGGAGCCATGGTGGGACGACTGATGGAGACGAAGCCAATGGAAGTGGAGACCCAGGAGAAGATGGAGAGCTGATGGGACACACAACACCAATGGCTCTGGAGACCAAGGCGGAGCTGCAGCAACAAGCGTCCGAGGTGGAGCCATGGTGTGAGAGGACTGATGCGAAGCCGGAGGGATGAGGACTTGAGGTGGAGCCGGAGGGATGAGGACTGAGGTGGAGCCGGAGGGATGAGGATTGAGGTGGAGCCATGGTGCGAGAGGACTGATGTGAAGCCGGAGGGATGAGGACTGAGGTGGAGCCGGAGGGATGAGGACTGAGGTGGAGCCGGAGGGATGAGGACTGAGGCGGAGCCGGAGGGATGAGGACTGAGGCGGAGCCGGAGGGATGAGGACTGAGGTGGAGCCATGGTGCGAGAGGACTGATGGCGAAGCCGGAGGGATTAGGACTGATGTGGAGCCGGAGGTATGATGACTGAGGTGGAGCCGGAGGGATGAGGACTGAGGTGGACCATGGTGTGAGAGGACTGATGCGAAGCCGGAGGGATGAGGACTGAGGCGAAGCCGGAGGGATGAGTGTCCGAGGTGGAGCCGGAGGGATGAGGACTGAGGTGGACCATGGTGTGAGAGGACTGAGGCAGAGCCGAGAGGGATGAGGACTGAGGTGGAGCCGGAGGGATGAGTGTCCGAGGTGGAGCCATGGTGTGAAAGGACTGATGCAGAGCCGGAGGGATGAGGACTGAGGTGGAGCCATAGAGCGAGAGGACTGAGGCGAATCCGGAGGGATGAGTTTCCGAGGTGAAGCCATGGTGTGAGAGGACTGAGGCGAAGCCGGAGGGAAGGCAGAGCCCGATGGAGCCAAAGTGGTGAAGGGACGAAGCGTAACAGAAGGCCCATAGGTCCATGGCGCATACAGAGGAACGTCTGACCAAGGTGAAGACAGAGGGATGAGGAAGCCGAGAGGAGCCATAAGCATGATGGTCCCAGGTGGAGCCGAGGGAAGGATGATAGATAGATAGATAGATAGATAGATAGATAGATAGATAGATAGATAGATAGACAGAGATAGACTGAGAAAAACGCAGCATGAATATGCTTCTAAACATCTGGTTTTGTGTTCACAGAAGAAAGAAAGTCCTTCAGTTGATGTTTGGAATGACACGAGTGTGAGGAAACGAGTTAACTATTCAGCTCAGATCCAACCTTCTGTTACTCACCAAAATAACTTTTTCCATTCACTTTCTGATTTCCATGCTGCTCCTGTTCGCACAACTGTGTCGAAGTGTCTGACAGTGTGTGTGTGTGTGTGTGTGTGTGTGTGTGTGTGTGTGTGTGTGTGTGTGTGTGTGTGTGTGATTGATGAGGACTCAATGAGGTGCCTGAGAGAGCAGGTACAGATGAACGGCCCGCAGTGTGTGTGTGTATTTAGGAGATAAATGAGATTCAGTCAACGAGGTGAAGTCGGTCTCCAGACAGAATCAAAGAGCCACTAACCCCTGACACACACACACACACACACACACACACACACACACACACACACACACACACACACACGCCTCTCCTGCAGCGGAGCAGGGTGTGTGTTGTATGTTGTTGTTCATTACACCTGTACAATCTGTTTCTCCAGGTTTGTTCCCATTCATGTGAAATGAGAATGAAACTGTGAGCAGCATTAGCACATTTCCCCGTCTACCTGATTATTACCTCAGCTGAGAACACACACACACACACACACACACACACACACACACACACACACACACACACACACACACACACACACACACACACACACACAGTTTAAAGGAAGTTGCTGATACAGGTGATGTGATGCTGCTGGTTAGTTTCTCATTATTTGTTTGCTGTGAAACTAAACTCATATATGAGGCAGATTCTCAGAGCGGAAGATAAGGACCGTCATTACGTGACTCTTTGTCAACAAGTAACTAATATTGGCAATGTTAAAATGGCTCATGGACAGTAAATTATGTTTTTGTGGGAAGCAAGAAATGCTTGATTGTGATTGTTATCCAGCGGCGAGTAAAGCAGCTTTTAGTCCTCCAGCCCAAATAAACACAGATTACAAACTAGTCCATTACTGCGTATTTATTGGTTTGTTTCAGACGGACGTTCTCATCTGGCAGAACCGATTATCCGTCAGACTGGATTTGAAAACTAGATTTAGAAAGTTACAAAATAAGACATTTTAAATGGGAGCTGCAAATAACGCATTCAGAGTTCTGTGAGTTATTGTGTCGCTGTAAAATAAATATAGTTTTCATCAGTATGTTATAATAACATCTTTGTTTCCATCCAATTTAAAGGCTCACAATCATTTCTACTCGATTTGATGAGTTTCAGATTTTGCGGTGAACTTCAGTGCGGTCGTCACACACTGGCAGCAATTAAACACACACGGTTTGTCCGTCATTAGGGTGAAGATGTGTGTGTACGAGTGTGTTTCAGTTCAGAGATCATAGGCGTATCGCTGCCATTCTCATGTTTGTTCTTTGACTTTCTGTGTTCACACTCTCTTTACCCGTTTGTGTTTCATCTTCCCTGTCTATATACACCTCACACACACACACTCCTCTGTTCTACACGAGTGTTTACAGCTGCTGTCGGTGAATGAAGTGATTTTCGAGGCCACAGGAACAGGCTGAAGTGAAACGACTGTCAGTCTGTCATGATTTAATCAGTAATGCATCTGTCGTTCTGCTCGAGTCTTCCGTCGTTTAATTCATCTGTGATTCTTCAGGAGAAGAAACGCTCGTATGAAGCGTTCAGTCGTTTATTCAGTAACTGTAACAGAGCAGAAGTTTGTGCTTCTGGTGAAACGCCTTTACGACTCAATGCTGTTAAACTCAGAAACTACACAGCAAAACACTCGACGGTGAGACAGAAAACTACACACACACTGGAAGAAAATGACAGAAAACGACTTTTAATACACACTTCTGTTCAAAAGTTTGAGATCAGGAAGAGAACGCTAGTGTGAGTCTATACTGACCCTACACCTGCAAACTAACCCTAATCAGGTAAATCACTACGGTA
>NW_028118345.1:0-66724 GCF_965113295.1 Leuciscus leuciscus | reverse complement strand
TTAATTTGGACGACGGGGAATTGTTTTAATTTGGACTCTGTGCTTGTGTTTTGAGACAGTGACCATCGACCTGCATTATATGACTGACAGACAAGAACGGTTTGACCTAAAAATATCAAAATTGAAACTACTGCGGTAAAAGAGACACCTACATCTTGGATGCCCTTGAGGTAAGCTAAAACATACCAAAAATTTATTTCAAAGTGAACTATCCCTTTAATAGCCTACTCTACAGAAATAAAAATAGCCTACCAACAGAGTTGTTTGATGCAAGTAAATGTTGGTCTAATTATTTTATAGTTTCTATGCTGTTTATGTGTCAGAATATATGATCATGTAACATAGGCTGTAGGCTTATTTATATATATATATATATATATATATATATATATATATATATATATATATATATATATATATATATATAATGTTAGTAAATGGACTTAAACTTCCAAAAACCTGTAGAGTAGTGGTCTGGGTTCAAACATTCCGACACGCAAAGTGAAGCGTTCAGGTGACTGCAAGATCGTTTTTCTTTGATCACGTGTTTCTCTGAAAACAATACTTGCTCCGGAACGGAGCTTCATGAGAAATTGCGCTGCGTACTGGATACGCGCTTTGAAGCTTCAGTGTGTAGCCAGCTGTGCTCACTCACTGTGCAGTGTGAGAGGGGGAGTGGCCAGCTGTTCTCACTCACTGTGCAGTGTGAGAGGGGGAGTGGCCAGCTGTGCTCACTCACTGTGCAGTGTGAGAGGGGGAGTGGCCAGCTGTGCTCACTCACTGTGCAGTGTGAGAGGGGGAGTGGCCAGCTGTGCTCACTCACTGTGCAGTGTGAGAGGGGGAGTGGCCAGCTGTGCTCACTCACTGTGCAGTGTGAGAGGGGGAGTGGCCACCTGTTCTCACTCACTGTGCAGTGTGAGAGGGGGAGTGGCCAGCTGTGCTCACTCACTGTGCAGTATGAGAGGGGGAGTGGCCAGCTGTGTGAGAGGGGGAGTGGCCAGCGGCTAGAGCGGCAAAAGCCAATGTGTGCTTCTTTTACCAATATATTTAACGATATCTTTTGCATTTCTAATCCGAACAACGCCAAACTTGGCACTGGCACTGCACTTACTCGTGCCCGTAGCAAGACACCTGTCTAGTTTGAAATCCATCGGACTAATGGTTCGAGAGATATGCGAATAACAAACATACAGACAGACAGACAGACACACAGACAGACAGACGTTTCTGTAATTTATAGATAGATATATACACACACACACACACACACACACACACACATACAGTACAGGCCAAAAGTTTGGAAACATTACTATTTTTAATGTTTTTGAAAGAAGTTTCTTCTGCTCATCAAGCCTGCATTTATTTGATCAAAAATACAGAATTTATTTTTTAATATTGTGATATATTATTACAATTTAAAATAATTGGTTTTCAATTTATTATACTTTAAATTATCATTTATTTCTGTGATGCAAAGCTGAATTTTCAGGATCATTACTCCAGTCTTCAGTGTCACATGTGACATCCAGTCTATCACATGATCCTTTAGAAATCATTCTTATATTCTGATTTATTATGAGTGTTGGAAACAGTTCTGCTGCCTAATATATTTGATGAATAAAAGGTTAAAAAGAACTGCATTTATAAAAATAAAAAAATTCTAATAATATAAATCTTCTTTACAATCACTTTTTTATCAATTTAACACATCCTTGCTGAATAAAAGTATTGATTTATTTAAAAAAAAAGAAAGAAAAAAAATTACTGACCAGTAGTGTATATTGTTGTTACAAAAGATTTCTATTTTTAAAACATTTGCTTTTTTTATTTTATTTATTTTTTATAACTTTTTTATTCATCAAAGTATCCTAAAAAAGTATCAACTTTGATAATGAATCATCATATTAGAATGATTTCTAAAGGATCATGTGATAGACTGGAGTAATGATCCTGAAAATTCAGCTTTGCATCACAGAAATAAATGATAATTTAAAGTATAATAAATTGAAAACCAATTATTTTAAATTGTAATAATATATCACAATTTGACTTTTTTTTCTGTGTTTTTGATCAAATAAATGCAGGCTTGATGAGCAGAAGAAACCTCTTTCAAAAACATTAAAAATAGTAATGTTTCCAAATGTTTGGCCTGTACTGTATATATATATATATATATATATATATATATATACACACACACACACACACACACACACACACACACACACACACACACACACACACACACACACAGACACACACACCAACAACAACAACAACAACAACAACATCAACAACAACTTACTAGATAACTTCAGTAGGTAGGATCTTTCACAGCTGTACAGAATTTGTTGTTTTTTAAACGGATCCCTTGTTCTCTTGCTGATGACATCACAGAAGCATTCTAAGCAAAAGCTTTATACGCTGATTTCACGCAGCCGTTATTTTGAAATCGAAAGCGAGGCTCCGGTGGGAAGAAAACCGGAAGTGTCGCCTTTAATCACAGGAGAGTCGTGAATGCGATGGCGTATTGTTGTGTTTAATGATGTTGTGTCAATTCTAAAAATGTACATACATTTCTTTCATACTTTAGACTATATACAGTGAAATTCATTTATAAATAATTTTTTTTTATATATATATCATTCAGAATGTAAAAAAAGAAGCAGGAATGAACTATATACATATCCTATATTGAATATTAACATCCAATAGTGTAAATCGCGGCAGCAGCTTCAGGTTGGTAATCCAAGGCATTGTTGTTTATCTTTACTTCCGGGGTTCTTCCCACCGGAGCCTCACTTTCGATTTCAAAATGGCGGCTGCGTGAAATCAGCGTATAGCTGATGCACCTCAGAGGCTCATAACAGCAGTAGTTGAGAAAGATTATCAGTGTTTCCTGGGTACTACTGATCAAATACCAGTTTGTAGTTCAGTATTTAACTGTACTGTTCAGATGGCTCAAGGTGAACCTTTTGACGGCAACATCGCTGAAGATGTCATTCAGGCCGACAATTTTATTGATTTACTTTTAATTGGATTGAGGCCAGAATATGTGATTCAAGCTACAATTGTAGAAGATGATGTCCAGAGGACTCTTCCAGAGATACGCATACCACATCATTTAATTGCTATCAGGCCAAGTTTTTATATTCAGTTGGTTCTAAGATCTATAAATGAACTTGCTCAGTATTCCTTGACACATGGTCCTGAAAGCAATCCATTGCTCTCCATGCTGGCCTGGAATGCAGATTACTGGTCTGTCGATTTGAACGCATCGGGTGAGTCCATGAGAATTGGATTTTATCCAGTGTATATTAATAGCCAACCGGCAGAACGTGTGGAGACACCAATGAGTGAGTCCAGCACTGATGATGAACAGCCTGGACCATCTCACCAGGTCAACAATATATCTGAGATCAGATCTGGAGGATCACAAATTAATGCATCCAGCACCGATGATGAACAGCCTGGACCATCTCAACAGGTCAACAACAGATCTGAGATCAGATCTGGAGGATCACATATGAATGGGTCCAGCACCAACGATGAACAGCCTGGACCATCTCACCAGGTCAACAACAGTGAGATCAGATCTGGAGCATCCAGAACGTCTTCTGACCAAAGCTCAAGCAGTCAGGTTGAGATGAGACAGGGTGCTAAAAGAAAAAGAAACACTTCTGGCAGTTCAAAGAGCAGAGAACGGAAAAGGAAGAGATCAGACCACCACTCTGATTCTGATTCTTCAAGTGGTTCACTCAGCTCGGGCATTTCTTCTCCAGGATCACTTAGAGAGACATCCAGAGATGAGGAACAGCCTGGACCTACTCACAGAAACAACAATGAGACCCGAGCTGTAGGATCATCTATGGATGGATCCAGCACAGATGATGAACAGCCTGGACCTTCTCACCTGGTCAACAACAGATCTGAGATCAGATCCGGAGGATCCAGAACACCTGCTGACCAAAGCTCAGGCAGTCAGGTTGAGATGAGACAGGGTGTTAAAAGAAAAAGAAAGACGTCTGGCAGGTCAGAAAGCAGAGAATGGAAAAAGAAGAAATCGGGTTTTGATTTAGATGATGATCAGCCTAGACCTTCTCACAGTGGCAACAGTGAGGCCAGAGAATCTGATGAACAGAACAGATGTGTCGAGACTGGGAGGGAAAAGAAAAAGAAAGACTTCTGACCACCCAGACACTCAAAGCAAAAGGAGAAGGTCTCACCACCAGTCTGATTCTTCAAGTGAGTCCCCCAAATCAGACTTTTATCCCATGTATATTAAAACCCCACTAGCAGTGTGTGGGGAGACACCTGTGGTTTGGCCAAGAACAGATTACTACAAGCCTGGACCTTCTCACCTGATCAACTACAGTGTATGGCAAGCCGTTTTAACATTTAATGATTTAAACCGACTAGTGTCTATTTTCATGCTACTAGTACTTATTTTTTAGATACTAGTATCTATTCCATTAAGTACTAGTACTTATTCATTAGCTACTAGTGTTTATTCTTTAGGTACTAGTGCCTATTCTTTAGATACTAGTGCTTATTCTTTAGGTACTAGTACTTATTCAATAGATACTAGTACTTATTCATTAGATACTAGTACTTATTCATTAGATACTAGTACCTATTAAATAGATACTAGTACTTATTCATTAGATACTAGTTCTTATTTATTAGATACTAGTACTTATTCATTAGTTACTAGTACTTATTATTAGATACTACTTATTCATTAGATACTAGTACCTATTAAATAGATACTAGTACTTATTCATTAGATACTAGTACTTATTCCAATAGTGACTAGTAACTATTCTTTTGTTACTAGTAACAAATATTTTTTTTTGCCATTGACTTCTATGGGGATCTGTCATTCAGATATCAACTATTCAGTTCTGACTAGTATGTATTCCAATTGTGACTAGTACATATATATTAGATACTAGTACTTATAAATTAGCTACTAGTACTTATTCAATAAATACTAAACTATTTATTAGATACTAGTATTTATTCCAAATGTTACTAGTAAGATTTTTTATTTTACTAGTAAGATTTTTAATTGAACTATCCAGTGGCCGTTCTGACTAGTCATAACATAAGACGAGTAAAAAAGCAGTTGTGACTAGTAAAATAAAAAATCTTACTAGTAACATTTGGAATAAACACTAGTATCTAATAAATAGGTACTAGTATCTATTGAATAAGTACTAGTAGCTAATTTATAAGGACTAGTATCTAATTAATAGGTACTAGTATCTAATGAATAAGTACTAGTATCTAATGAATAAGTACTAGTATCTACTGAATAAGTACTAGTATCTAAAAAATAAGTACTAGTACCTAATAAATAACTACTAGTATCTAATATATATGTACTAGTCACAATTGGAATACATACTAGTCAGAACTGAATAGTTGATATCTGAATGACAGATGCCCATAGAAGTCAATGGCAATTTTTTTTATTTGTTACTAGTAACAAAAGAATAGTTACTAGTCACTATTGGAATAAGTACTAGTATCTAATGAATAAGTACTAGTATCTATTTAATAGGTACTAGTATCTAATGAATAAGTACTAGTATCTAATAATAAGTACTAGTAACTAATGAATAAGTACTAGTATCTAATAAATAAGAACTAGTATCTAATGAATAAGTACTAGTATCTAATGAATAAGTACTAGTATCTATTTAATAGGTACTAGTATCTAATGAATAAGTACTAGTATCTAATGAATAAGTACTAGTATCTATTGAATAAGCACTAGTATCTAAAGAATAGGCACTAGTACCTAAAGAATAAGAACTAGTACTTAATGGAATAGATAGTATCTAAAAAATAAGTACTAGTAGCATGAAAATAGAGACTAGTCGGTTTAAATGATTAAATGTTAAAACGACTTGCCATATACAGTGAGGCCAGAGCTGTAAAATCATCTATGGAAGGGTCCAGCACAGATGATGAACAGCCTGGACCTTCTCACCCGGTCAACAACAGATCTGAGATCAGATCCGGAGGATCCAGAACACAACCTGACTGCTTGAGCTTAATGAAAAAAAAATATTGAATACATTTGAAATTAAATTATTTCATTGAAAATATCAATATTTCAATTTTTTTTTATGTTGAAAGCCTATAAGCATGACACGTCAGACTTCAGGTTTAGGTTTGGTGAACTCTGACCTACAAATTTGTATATTTACACTACCAATAAACAATACGGGGTCTGTAAACATTTTTCGTGTGCAATTTTTTCAAAATAAGTATTTTATGCTCACAGAGGTGACATATGTAATATTCTGAAATATAACAATTTAATATCACTGTTTTCTATTTGAATATGTTTTAAAAGGTAATTGTCTGCAGTCATTACTCCAGTGCCACATGCCTCTTCAGAAATTATTCTAATATGCTGATTTGCTGCCCAAGAAACATTTCTTCTTATTATCAATATTGAAAGGGGTCAGTTGCATAAACATAGCCATTATGTTAATAAAGTGTCTTAAATTCTAATGTGACCTCTTTTATCAAATATCAAATAAGGCAAATCTACGTTTTTATGTAACTGATTTTAAAAAGCTATGAACAGTCTTAAAAAAAAAAAAAATTATCTAACTTGTAAGACCAGTCTTAGAGGTTTATGCAACTGGCCCCAGTTGTGCTTATTAATATTTAATAAAACAGAAAGGGACATTATCGTGACATCATATCCTGTTGACCGCATTTGACATGGGTCAGTATTTTAGCATGAAATCTAGTATGACGAATTTGGGATAATTCATAACCGACTCTTAATTCATCTAAGCTGTGCAGAAAGAATGTGCATTATGAAATTAAAAGCTTCATTTCTTATTCACTCCCAGCAAGAAAAAGTTGGGCAAGATGTCCCCATTAGTTGTACAAAGGAGTCAAGAGGAAGGATCGGCATGATCCCTGTGTGACATTAAATCAGTTTTCTTCTGTCACAGTTACAGCATAAACAGAGGAATCTTATAATTAATCAATCATCAGGGCAGAGACTTGCAGAGTCATAACTTTGAGCTAGGTTTTTTTTTTTTCATGTTGATTGTGAGATAAGATACAGGGAATGGCAACTAAATGTCCTGGGAGAGTCAAAAACAACTGACACAATTGTTTATTTACCTGTTTTGGAGTATGTTAGAAAACATTACTAACCAGTACTAACTACTAGCTATGGTCCACATTGCGTTAATTCAGCAGAGCTGAAGTCAAAAGATGTATCACGTTGTGCATTACAGAGAGAAATTGTTGTAATTCTAATGCGCATTTTCACTCTCTGGGCAGTGAGAGTGAGTCATAGGCACATGCACTGTCTTACAGACATATCACAGTTTCAGATGAAGGCTTCCTGCAGGGCTGTCATAGTTAAGAAACGTAAATAAACCACTTTAAAAAAGCACAAATGACTACAGTCAAAATCCAACAAACGTTTGGGATTTGATTAGACTGCTATTTTCAGTCGGCTATTCCGATAATAATAAATAAAGGTCTTCTTGTTGATTGCTATGATATGGTGTGGTGCACAATTATTATCGGAGCGTGTCTGAAAAGAAGGTTGTATTATATCTGCATGGAAATATATCATCTCTCAAAAGCAATAGCCGGGATTCTGTAGTCTTAGGAAAGGCCAGCGCCTACAGATATCATGACTCCGTGACTGAAAACCAATGAAGAAGATGAAAGTAAAGGGGATCTCAAGATACTGACTATTAAATCAGTAACTTTTCTACATGCTCTAGTATTTAGTATAATCCAGTAATGAAAGACAGCAGACATTGTTTAGGTGCCAAGATTTTAGTCACTCAAAAAGAAAAAAATTGACACGTGCAACACAGTAGGTCATTCCTTATCAGGGCAATTCCACGCAAAACTGTCACATCCATAACGCCAACACAATGCCATGGTATTTAGTTGGCGTTATGGATGTGACAGTTTTGCGTGGAATTGCCCATCAACAGATACCGCTCAGGAGGTTGAAGTTGTTATCTGACTTAATTAGCATTATTGACTTCAATATGAGGCCTTTTAAATGTAACAGCACATGCCACGCCTGATGACCCAACCATAGAAACACCTGGTGATGAAATCCGTGTGGTCAATGGAAAGGACTGTGCTGGAGGACCAGGTCAAGGCAGATCTAGTTAGTTTAAGCAGATACTATAATGCTTAGAGAATTCAGTCCTTTGGTGTGGTCATGTAGAAGCTTTTGAATATCCAATGGCTACACTGACATAACTGCAAAGGTACAGTGCAAATCTTTAGCCATACACAGAAACTGGCATTTTAAACCCACATAAACTAAAACTAAAACTTGTGAATGCCCAGCCTAATCTTATGGCTTCCCTAGTATCATAAAATAGCACAGTACTTGCCAAAACGCAAGCTCAATGTAGAACTTCCTAAACTTTAAGTCATGTTTTAATGTAAATGAGCTGCTGCTCCCGACACAGAGGGCGGAACTTCAAGAGCTCTTAGCAGCTTTGATTACCTCTTCATGCTGCGTTCACACCGAACGCGAATTGAGCGTCTGGAGCGAGTGATTTCCATGTTAAGTCAATGTAAAGATGCGTTGACGCGCGTCTGGAGGTCCTGCGGCACGATGGAAAGAGGCGAAAGAGTCCAATTCGCGCGAAAGAGGCGAATGGGCGATACGCGCGAGTTATTTTATTTGGTGCTTTTTGTGCATTCACGTGTTTGAAGCGAAATTCGCGTCTGATGCCCGAGTTGAAAAGTCTGAGCTCCTGGCGCAATACGCTGATTTCACGCAGCCGTTATTTTGAAATTGAAAGCGAGGCTCCGGTGGGAAGAAAACCGGAAGTGTCGCCTTTAATCACAGGAGAGTCGTGAATGCGATGGCGTATTGTTGTGTTTAATGTATAAAATGAGTTATTCTAAAGCTGTACATACATTTTATATATATAATTCAGACAGTTAAAAAAAGAAGCAGGAATGAACTATATAACGTTACATATCCTATATTGGATATTAACATCCAATAGTGTTAATCGCGGCAGCAGCTTCAGGTTGGTCGTCCAAGGCATTGTTGTTTATCTTTACTTCCGGGGTTCTTCCCACCGGAGCCTCACTTTCGATTTCAAAATGGCGGCTGTGTGAAATCAGCGTATTGGTGAAACTCGCCAAATTGGGTATGCTTCCGGTCTGGTGCACCAAAGTATGGCGATGATGACCCCTACGACGGTTGCCAACTTCTGGAAAGGAAAATACGGGACAATCGTGGTTCTTTATAGGAAAATAAGGGACACTAAAAATATTTGTACTGTACCACTGCAGTGCATGTCATTTTAGCATCTGCAGTTAATTATGCGTACAAAAGATGTATTTGGTTCTCAGACAAACACATTTGGGTCCTTTTGTGTTAAAATCAACCAAATTTAAGAAACTTTCAGCTCAAATTTTTGATTTTGAAAGAATCCTGAAGAAAGACAAACATAAATGAAGAAGAAAGCCAAAATATTGCATGTGATGGATGTATATTTACTGACAAATGTACTGTTTTGTAAATGGGTAAAAATGACAATTTCCACCTGAGATTTGGAGTCAGATTACAGGGGGGTTAAAATGACTTTAGAACAGTCATCATTATTTTACTTTTACACAGAGATTGTAAGGTTTATTAGTTAAATCGGTTGTCTTTAGCCATCTTTGTTTCATTATATGCCAACAGTGACATTTCAAAAATGGGAAAAATTACTACTTTTGGCTGTTGTTTTTTTGCCCAAAGTTTGCATGCCTGCAACTCATTTTAAAGATATCTTTTAGATTTTGAGGTAACACTTTATTTCGATAGTCCAATTTAGACATTCTACTAACTATAAGTAACTTTGCAATTACATGTCAACTAACTGTCATTAGAGTAGACTGTCTGCTTAATATCTGCTAACACTTTATTTTGATGCTCCCCAACAGACATTATACTGACTATAAGTAACTTGGCAACTACAAGTCAACTTATTCTACTAACCCGAACCCTAAAACCTAACCATAACCTACCAGTCTGACAGTTTACAGTATACTAACATTGAAAAGTACTTATAGTTAGTAGAATGTCTAAAGTGGACTATTGAAGTAACCGATTCTAATTCTTAACAAACTTTTCTTTTAGTTTCTTCATTTTTAAGGCCGAATATGGTTAATTTCAATATATAGGGATGTTAATGTGGCTCCATGAGTAAATTGGTACACATTTTCAATGGTCGCACATTTTCTGAAGAACAAATAATGTTGAAACTTGAAATGTATCTTGTATTTTTTCTATTTTTTTTTATCAACACAACTGAACATTAATGAGTGCCATAAACAGTAAAAACTTTTCTTTTGTAATCTTCATTTTAAAGGCCCTACATGGTTCAATCGAATAGATATAATGTGGCTCCATGTTCAAAATGTTGAATTTTACCCATTTTCAATATATAGCTATGGATATTACTGTAAATATCATTGACCTCTATTCAAAATGATAAACATAAAAGTTTTTTTTTCCTTTTTTTTTTTTTTTTTGTCAGGAAGATACATAGATGGCATACAATTTAAAAGCACAGTTACTGAACGTCTTTGAAATAAAAAATGACTTTGTTCTTGATGTCTGAGAGCATCAGTTTTGACTTCTGGTCTTTAATGGCAATTTCTTTTACTCATATCTATGTAATCACTCTATGTAAAAAAAAAAAAAAAAAAACTTTTTGTTGTTATCTCCAAAGCAACAAAACGCACCCTGCTCAACCACAGCCCGTCAGAGATTCAGCTGATCCTCAACCAGATCCATCTGACCTCAATCTAAAGGCTCATCGAGATCCAGTTGAATCCAGATCAGACCTTTAAAAACTGGGAAAGAAGCTGTGACAGGGAAGCAAGCTACGGCAAGGTGTTTGTGGGGACTTGCTAATCTGATGGCCAGAAGGAACAGTAATTGACAAACATTTGCCCCTTGTTTGTTTTTCTGTCATGCTTTTTTTCTTCTTTTTTTTTTGTGTGCAAAATTCTGATGATCTACAGTTTTGATCAAAACACGTTTAACCCTATAAAGCCGATGACATAATAGGCTAATGGAACAGTTTATTGAACCTTTAGAAAAAATATACCAAAAATAAAAAGGCATGTGTTTTTTTGTTGTTGAGTATCATGTTTGATGATCAGGCTTTGTTGGCTCATTTAGTATGATGTAGTGAGCATATAATGCTCATATAGAAGGAGGGGAAAATACCTCAAATTTATTCAGAGGCCCAAAATGAGCAAAAATGTGCAATGTGAGGCCAAAAAGCTCATATTTATATGGCCTAAAAGTAAAAGCCTGTAATGTAAATCTTTGAGGTCTTTAGTATAGCAGTTTTCCCACATAAAATCCATATAAATATCAGTTGTCACTATCTCCCAATATTATGTCTTATTAAAGGGCCCCTATTATGCTATTTTAAAGTTTCCTAATGTTGTTGTAGAGTCTCCTACAAGATGTTTACATGCATCAAAGGTAAAAGAAAAAAAAAACGGTTTAATTTCCTCATAATATACATTTGCACATCATCACATTTTCAATGACTCTCAAACGACTCGTCAACAAAATTGTTTCTCAGGGTTTGCGACCCCTAGAGGTTCATGATAGAGCTGCATGGTGCTCGTGAGATTGAGATATGCACATGCAAAATTAAACTGAAATGCATAACAACATAAAATGTGTAAAAACAAGCTAAATACAATATTTTAATTGTCATCTTATACAAGATGTGTTATTAATTATATCTACTGAAAGGTTAGTAATTTTAACCACATAGGGTTTAGTTGACAACTAGTTTGGGAAGCCCTAGACAACATTGCTATTTTTAATTTAGTGCAGCATTTTCTACCAACCCCTTAACTGCAGTCTGACTGCCTGACTCAGAACATGGAGTGTCATGCTCATTTCGCTGTCTCTGTGAAGGTGGAAAAGAGACACACGCATACTTTGTGACTTATCAATATCAGTGAGATTGAGATTTGAGGGAACGCTGGCGCGTTTTGGCTGCCGCTCCTCTCTCTCCCGTTTTGTTTGTCTGTTTTTAAATATTAGACAACGGTTTTGGAGCGTTTGAAGAAGTTTGAAGATTGTATAACCTTTCGAACTATTGAACCACGATGTGCGTTTTGGTTTCACCTGTTGGCCTATTGTTCCTAATTTTAAGCGTCTGTTGCTGGAACAAACTTTCAGGGTGCCCTCCTCTGGATCTACACTTCTGCGAGGTTGCTATTGGTGTGGATTCCTCCCGCATGGCGCTAAGGTACACTGTTTGCCAACTGTTGAAATTGAAAAGGAACTTTTATTTAGCACACAACACCTATGCTAACTGTGATGATGTTGGAATACTTCGGCGTAAGCGCTACTTACATCGCTCCTCAAGGCGCAGTGGTATGTTCCTCATCTGATGCTGTTTCCTATCCTACATTTCTTCGTAAACATCAAAGGTCGGTGGATAAACCTGTTGGGATTAACAATAACAACTTGACTGTGCTAACATACAAAGAGCATTCACGGGAGGTTTTGGAGTCCCCGTGCCTGTTGAAATCTGCTATTTTTAATGCTCGCTCTGTCAACAATAAAGCGGGGGCTTTATCTGACATCATTCTGGAAGAAAATCTTGACTTTTTAAGTATAGTCGAAACATGGCACAAACATTCGGACGGTCTTCTTTTTAATGAACTCACTCCTGCTGGTTATGGGTTATTGGATCTCCCGCGATCTTCTGGCAGAGGTGGTGGCATTATTGTTCTGTACAATCAGAAATTCAATTTAAGACCCGTTGCTGTTCCACTGTTCTCTTCATTTGAATGTCTTGTTTTAACTGTTTCCGAGTGTTATTCAACTGCCATAACTACAGTCTACCGGCCTCCTATGCTACGTATATCCAAGATGGCGCCGCGGATGGCTGCCTCGGTGTGGAGCTCTCCAGTTATTGTGTTGTTTTTGTTGGTTTGTTCTGCGTTTAGTCATTCTTTTCCTATCAGTTTCACCAAAGACGAACTACTGGACATTAGGAAACACACACCAGACAACTTTTTTACAGATTTTGATTTCTCAGACGTTTTACTGGACATTCTCGTCGGAGGGGCAGCGGTGTTGTTCAAACGCGCGGTCAGACGCAAACGCGGGAAGCGCGCTGGCGCGCTGGTTAAACTCCGCGAGCGCGGCCTCCGCACTGCACTCCCCAGAATTCATCTTGCGAATCTCCGATCTCTTCCTAACAAAATGGACGAACTTCTTCTCCTCACCCGCACTAACAAGGATTTTTTAAACTCCGCTGCTCTGTGCTTCACTGAAACCTGGCTGAGTGAAGCCATACCGGACAACGCACTACATCTGCCGGGCTTTCAGCTGTTCCGAGCGGATCGCATCGCGGAACTAACGGGGAAAACGAGAGGTGGTGGATTGTGTTTCTACATTAACGAAAGTTGGTGTTCAGATGTAACAACACTGAAGAAGATGTGCTCTCCTAATTTAGAGGCACATTTCATAAACTGTAAACCTTTCTACTCGCCGCGGGAGTTTTCCTCATTCATTCTCGCGAATGTTTACATTCCTCCAGACGCGTGTGTGAGCGCGGCGATACAACAGCTGGCTGAACATATAGCTGAAATGGAACAAAGGTACCCAGACTCTCTTTTAATCATTCTTGGGGATTTTAACAAAGCAAATCTCTCCCGTGAACTGCCAAAATACAGACAGCATGTTACATGTCCTACCAGAGACAGTAATATATTGGACCACTGTTACACCACGATAAAGAATGCGTATCACTCCGTCCCACGGGCAGCTTTGGGGCTCTCTGATCATTGTTTGGTTCATCTTATACCGACCTACAGGCAGAAACTGAAATCAGCTAAACCTGTAATAAGGACTGTAAAAAGATGGACCAACGAAGCAGAGCAGGATCTACAGGCCTGCTTCGATTGCACTGATTGGACTGTTTTTGAAGCTGCAGCCACCGATCTGGATGAGCTCACAGATACTGTAACATCATATATCAGTTTCTGTGAGGATACATGCATTCCTACCAGGACATTCTTATCATTCACTAATGATAAACCATGGTTTACTGGGAAACTCAAACAGCTTCGTCATGCCAAAGAGGATGCTTACAGAAGTGGGGATAAAATCTTGTATAACCAGGCCAGAAACAGACTGACAAAGGAGATCAGAGTTGCTAAAAGAAGCTACTCTGAAAAGCTGAAAAACCAGTTTTCAGCCAACGACCCGGCATCAGTCTGGAGAGGCCTGAGGAACATCACCAACTACAAATCACCATCCCCCCGATCTGTGGAGAATCAACAACTGGCTTACACTCTCAATGCATTCTATTGCAGGTTTGAGAAGCCCAGACTCACACCTCACACCCGCTCTGATGTGCACTTCACACATCCACCATCACCTCCTGCAACCCCTCTCCTCCCCCTTCTGCCATCCAACCTGAGCTTAAGGTCTGTGTGGAGGACGTGAGCCGAGTCTTCAAAAAACAGAAGACTAGGAAAGCTTCAGGCCCAGACGGCATCTCATCTGCTTGTCTAAAAGCCTGCGCTGACCAACTGGCCCCAGTCTTCACGCAGATCTTCAACAGATCATTGGAGCAGTGTGAAGTTCCCTGCTGCTTCAAACGCTCCACTATCATTCCGGTTCCCAAAAAACCTAAAATCACTGGACTTAATGACTACAGACCTGTCGCTCTCACGTCTGTGGTCATGAAGTCGTTTGAAAGACTGGTGTTGGCCTATCTGAAGGACATCACTGGACCCCTTCTGGATCCCTTTCAGTTTGCTTACAGAGCAAACAGGTCTGTGGATGATGCAGTCAACATGGGACTGCACTATATCCTGCAACATCTTGACAGACCTGGGACTTATGCACGGATCTTATTTGTGGACTTCAGTTCGGCCTTCAATACCATCATCCCTGATCTTCTCACAGCCAAACTTACTATTACAAGCTGTAATAGTATAAATGTAGTAAGTTTTAGAGAGAGTTCCACATGTAATACTAGCTATTTCATATGCAAACATGTCAGCCAATCACAGCAGTGGGAGTTTACACTGAAGTCTCACAGCAGACACGCCCCTTAAAACAGAGCGTTCAAATCAGAGGCTAAAATCAGGCTTGGAAAAATGCCTTTTATTTATAAATTATGAAAAATGTTGATGTTATAATCATACTAACATTATAAGGGCACCCCAGGAAACATTATAAAATAATAAAATAATCCAGTCTATGACCCCTTTAAAGGTCCCATGACATGAAATTTTCACTTTCTGAGGTTTTTTAACATTAATATGAGTTCCCCTAGCCTGTATATGGTCCCCAAGTTCCTAGAAATTTCAATCGGTGTAAATCGAGCTTTTGCTATCTTTCTCTGCCTTTGAGAAAATGGAGGCTCATACGCGCTGATCTTGAATCTCCTCCTTATGACGTCATAAGGAGGAAATGTTACCTCCCCTGTCTCTGCTTTGCCCGCCCAGAGAATATTTTCCGCCCATGAGAAAATGCGCAAGGAAGTAGGAATGCGCGCGCGCGATTTTAGTTTGTCCACGAGAGATATCATGGCTTTTGAGCGAGCGAAGCATAACAATTGCTCAATAATTGGATGTACAAATGAACATCAAAGGGTCAATACAGAGCTGGGCTTGCTGAACGTCTGAAACTAAAGTCTGGATCACTCTCTTCTCAGCTAACGTTACACACCTCGGACAAGTCAGTCAACTAATGATATATAAGTGTGTTGCTTTACTGTTTATGATTACCTAGATTGTTACACGTAGAATGTGGCTGTAACATTATCTATGCAGCTATGCAGTTTATGTGTGCATAGACGTTGGAACAGGGGGGGCGGGGGGGTCGGCCCCCCCCACCACCACCCCTTTTCCCCACCCCTCTAGGGGTCAGCCAGCTGTTTTTTTCGTTGTTTTTGGTTTCCATTTTATATATACAGAATCTGAATTAAATGTGTTTGATTTAAGCCTACATTTCAACATTTTGTGTCATAAAATGTCTTGTTTTTAAGCCTTTCGCACGTACGGTCACACCGTTGTGATCAGTCTAGGCTGGTCCCTGGAGCGTTTCACACCGGTGTGATCAGAACGGTCAGTGCATCACATGATCAACTGCTAAATTCAAATGTTGAATTTAGCCAGAGACAGGCGCGCTCAGAGCTGTCATATATCACAACTTTTCAGTGTTTTCAACCACATACTGTTTATTTTAGGTTTCAGACATATAAATTCACATAGCCTAAGTAGGTCTATAGACATCAGTGTGTATTTTACAAATTCTAAATGTATTGTTTTCGGAGGTAATAATAATCCTTTCCATTATAATTCGACACGTTTTATTCATATCAGATACACATTGTGTAAGTAACTTTAATGTTTACTCTATTCTTCTCCCAGTTCACCAGCCACTTACTTTTATGTATTTCGGGAGAAGTGGATGAATGTGAAATTTACACGTGTTGTAAATCCAACAGATCCGATTCTCTGAACTGCGTCTGCGGCACAAATTAACACGGCGGAGAGTTACAACAACCAAACACATCGCAGAGCTTGATGTAATTGTAATAAGATAAATTACAGACGTTACAGATCTCATGAAAAGGCAACAGTAGGTTCGCGTTAGCTACATGATAATAACTGTAAACCATCCGAATAAAGTACCGTATCCAGACATAATATTTTAAACTAACCATTAGGAAACGTCCTGCTGGAGCCGCTGAGTTGCAACTTCTTCATCCGTTGCTTCTTCATCCGGATCAGATTCTGGGTCAAACTGAAATGCTTGAAAGACTGCGTGTCTTCGTGCCATTGCTATATCCAACGTAAACATGCACGCCACGGTACCGTTGGAGGGTGGGTGTGGCCTTGACCATCTTGCGCCGCCTTTCTCCTCCTCATTAGTATTTAAAGCTACAGACACCGAAACGGCCCGTCTGAAGGAAGCTCATTCTGGGACTGGCTTGTAGTGGCTATAATTCTGCACCGAGGCTGAATTTTTGGAAAGAGATTTCAGATACAGTACTAGGGACCACTAAGGCCTATATTAAAGCCTACAAAAAGTAGCATGTCATGGGACCTTTAAGGCCCGTTCAGGATGGCAGAGTTCACACCACAGCTATAACAATAACGGCACAGAGAAACGATATCGTTGGGATCACTTTCGGAATGATTTTTGTTCAGCTGTTGAACGATAAAACACTGGCAGAATCCATCAGAATCTTCTCAGTTCTCGCACATGCGTCGTGGCGCTCTCGTGAACTCGCGTCAGAGGCCCACACTGAAGAAAATGAATAGGCTAGTTCTAGTTGAATAAAGTCGTTATTTATATATATATTTTTTTTTTGTACAGAATTGTAATTTTTGGGTGAACTAACCCTTTAAGTGCTTGCACATTTAAAATAGCAGATGACATTGCAGAGAAGTTAATTCTTTCGATTATTGTTGCGTTCCACTCCAATTTTAGACACGCACTTCCCTAAGCACTTCCCCTCGTGGGAATCCCTGCCACCACTTTGAAGTGCTTGAAGTGGACGAGGGAAGTTTATATGGACAGACCCTCGTTCCCTCGATTTTGACAGAGGGAGCGAGTCTACTTCATATGTACACTTCAGGCACCTATATGTCCCACAATGCAACACGATTGTGACGTCACCCCTGATCTCGTCTAATCACCATGCACCTCCACAAACGGCCGACTCAGAAGATCTAATTACACGAAAAAACATTCAGTCTGAAGTACATTAAGGAAATCGAACTTTTTTTTCTTTTTTTTTTTCTTATAACGCTTTTCATTTATTGAATGTCTCTATCTCAATAATGCACCTTAAATGTTCTTTTGGTGCCATGTAGAAGACATTACCGATCGATCACCACCTACCCTGTTTAAGGAAAAGAAGTCAACTTCTTTAGCCAAAAGTAGGATCTTGTTGTGTTAACCAGCTGTTTAGCTGGTCTTGTTGCACTGCATTTGTTGTAATCTGTGTTCATGCATTCTTTTGAGTTTTCTTCTTTTAATTTAGCCTCTCTTAATGTTAGAGGTTTAAGAGATCATTCGAAAAGGAAAGCTTTATTTTTGTATTGTAAACGTAGTAATGCTGATTTTATTTTTGTTCAAGAAAGTCACTCTTGTGAATCAGATAACAATTTTTGGAAAACTCAGTGGGGTAATTCAATCTTTATGAGTCACGGATCCAATCGTTCTGCTGGTACTCTAATTTTGATGCATAAATTTAGAGGAGATATTTTAGAAACTTTCTCATCTGATGAGGGTAGATGGATCATTCTAGTATGCAAGACCGAAAATGTGATATTCATCTTGTGTAATGTTTATGGGCACAACTCTAGAAATGCTAATGCATCTATGCTTAAAGAATTGGGAGCTAAACTTATAAGTATACAAAGTTGTTTTCTAAATGCTTATTTGATTATAGCTGGAGATTTTAATGAAACCCCTGACAATGCACTAGATAGATTTCCTATAAGAACTACCTCTAATTCACATGATAATGGTGATTTTATGGTTGTGTGAAAATCTTTCAGTGGTAGATGCTTGGCGTTTCTTTAACAATGGTTGTAGAGGCTTTACTTGGTCCAACAAATCTGGTTCACTTAAAGCTAGACTAGATCTTTTTCTCATTTCTCATGCTATTTTGAAAGATGTCCATACTGTTAATCATCAATTTGCCCCGTTTACTGATCACATGTTAATTTCTTTGAATCTTGCACAAAATAGTAAGTTAAATAGAACAAGGGGTTACTGGAAATTTAATAGTTGTCTTTTGGAAGACGCCAATTTCAATGATAGTGTAATTCAGCTGGTTAATTCTATGTTTAGTAATACTGAAAGCGACCCTGGCTCTAGCTGGGAGTTTTTTAAATATAAAGTTAGAGTCCTTGCTGTTAATAGAAGTAAGCAAATTAAAAGAGAAAAGAACATTAAAGAATTAGAACTTATTAATAGATTAAGTGTGTTAATGCAGAAGGAAAATCCCAGTAAAGAGGATGAGGTAGAATTGAGCACATGTCATTTGCAAATTGAAAATATGTACACAGAGATTGTTAAAGGTGCTTTTATACGCTCTAGAGCAAAATGGATCGAGAAGGGCGAAAGAAACACTAATTACTTTTTTGCTCTTGAAAAACGAAACCGTAAAAAGACATCTCTCTCTGCCTTAAATATTAATAGTGCTTTATGTACAGATCCAGGAATGATTTCAACCTTTGTTTATTCCTTTTACAAAAAATTGTATACTTCTCAGTTTTCTCAAGAAAAATCGGACGATTTTCTTTTAAGTATTAGTGATAATATTTCAGGTATTAATGATGACTTTAAGCAAATTTGTGATTCTGATATCTCTATAGTTGAAATGGAGGATGCACTGAAATCTATGAAGAGGGGGAAGTCTCCAGGTACTGATGGCTTATCTGTTGAATTTTATTTACATTTTTGGGACATCTTAAAGCAACCTTTACATAATTTGTTTAAAGACTGTATTAAAAAAGGAGAGATGACCTCCTCAATGAAGCAGGGTCTTATTTCTTTGATCCCCAAAACTGATAAAGACCCACTTTTAATTGAAAACTGGAGACCTATATCATTGTTAAATGTTGATTATAAATTACTTGCTTTAATTTTGGCGGTTCGTTTAAAATCTGGCCTTAATAGTATAATTGGCGAAACACAAAATGGATTTATGAAAAATAGGCATATTAGCTCCAACATTAGATTAGTTCTTGATCTTATTGATTATTCAGAGAATATTGATTCAGAAGCTATTATAATGTGTTTAGATTTTTATAAAGCATTTGACTCTTTAGCACACCAATTTTTGCTTAAATCTCTTAGCCTTTTTGGGTTTGGATCTACTTTTATCAACATGGTGAGCATGCTTTATAATGACATTAACTCTTCAGTTTTGGTTGGCCTTCAAACCACTAAACGCTTTAATTGTGATAGAGGAGTGCGCCAAGGTTGCCCCATTTCCCCATTTCTTTTTCTGTTAGCTGTTGAATTGTTATCAATCGTAATTTTACAAAATCCCCGTTTAGAAGGTATCTCTATATTTAGTAAAGAATTTAAAATATCTCAACTAGCTGATGATACAACTATATTTCTTAAAGACCAAAGTCAAATTCCCTTGTGTATCAATATTATTAATTCTTTTTCTGAAGCTTCAGGCTTATACTTAAACGTATCAAAATGTGAATTATTCTGTCTTTATGACACTCAACAATCAATGTTGCACAATATACCTGTTAAAGATTGCATCAAGTACCTGGGGATTTTCCTTACTAAGGATAGATTGCTCCGCCAACAACTTAATTTTTCACCTAAAATAAAGAAAACAAGAACCATCTTTAATCTTTGGCTACAACGAGATCTGTCAATCTATGGGAGAGTACTTATTTCTAAGGCAGAGGGTTTGTCTCGTTGTGTTTATCCTTCTTTATCTTTATTTGTTAGTGACAAAATCTGTGATGATATTAACAAAATCTTATTGAATTTTATTTGGAAGAACAGATCTCACAAAGTTAGGAAATCTGTTTTGTCTAATAGACGTTCTGAGGGTGGATTGGAAGTGTTAAATTTTAAAGAATTAGTCAGCTCTTTCAGAATTAGTTGGTTAAAAAAATGTCTTTGTAGTAATGGCTCAATTTGGTACTATATCCCAATGCCATATTTAGTAGATTAGGCAGTTTAGAGTTTCTTTTAAAATGTAATTTCATTCCTTCTAAATGACCTATTTCTCTCTCCAAATTTCACCAACAAGTTTTACTTGCTTGGAAATTGTGTTATGTGCACAATTTTTCTCCCCATAAAGAAATTCTGTGGAATAATTTGAACATTTTAATCCGAAACAAATCAGTTTTTATGGCTAAGTGGTATGATAGAGGTATTGTTTTTGTTTTGGATTTATTTAAAGATGATGGCAGTATACTGGAATATGAAGAATTTATGACTTTGTATAATTTTCCTCTGCCTGCTAGAACTTTCAATTCTGTCATCAAAGCTTTGTCTCCAAGTTATGTGCATTTATTTAAAACACACCTTTTCTTTAATCCGAGAAAAACTATTTTGCCCAAACTTTTATTGGATGGAGTTAGTATTCTTGATAAAAAATGTAATAGTAAACTTATAAAGTTATTGTTACATTACACTGTTTACACATCCCCTCGATGTAAATTTTTCTGGAATAATTTTTTTGACTGTATTCACTGGAAGAGGGCGTGGTTACTCCCTGAGAAATATTGTATGTCCAATAAAATAAGAGAGGTACACTTTAAGATTCTTCATAATGTTTACCCAACTAACTCACAAATTTCCTCTTTTGTTGATATCTCTGACCTTTGTGTATTTTGTAAAGTTGAGAAAGAAACTTTGCTTCATTTATTCTACCACTGCAATCAGGTTAAGCCTCTTTGGCAGAGCTTGGGTCTTTATCTTTCTCATTTTGTCAAATGTGATTTAAACTTTTCATTGAAGGATATATTCCTCTATTTTTCTGGGAGTGACTGTGCTATTGATAGTGTTGTTAATTTCTTTGTGTTGCATTGTACATTTTTTATTCACAAAAACAAATTTCTCAAGTCTTTGCCTAGACTTGAGGCCTTTATTGCTGAGATTTCCCTTATTGTTAAATCTCTTAAACTCATTGATAATAGTAAGAACAAGAAGTTTCTTAAGTACTATGTACAGTTTTTTCTTATTTGAGGAGGCTGTTTTGTATTTATTTTATTTTTATTTATTTATTTTATTATTATTTTATTAATGTTTTCAATGCAGTGCTGTATATTGTATTTCTTTGTTAAAGGCATATCAATAAAAAAAATAAAAAAAAATAAAAAAAAATAAAAAAAATAAAAAAAAATAAATGCACCTCCACAAACAACTCTATGATATATTAATTATATATTTTTTTAATCTAAAACCGCCCAAATACACCTAGATGCGGCACTAAACAAATTCTTAAAGGAAAGAATAAATAAATAAATAAATAAATAATCTAAGTGATCAAGGGCTTAGGACGTTCCAAATCAGCCCATTGCCGTTTCCGCCTGTAGTGGGCACTCGTGCAACGTAAGCAATGACGCACATCCGAGTGAACGAGACGGAGGGAAGTTAGCGAGTGAAGGGCATGGTAATTTTGGACTGGAACGCAGCATATATATTAGATCTACACTAGCTTGACTCAGAACATAGCATGCTGAGGACATCTGCTGGTAAAGCCGTGTAAATGCTACAAGAACAGCAAAACCATGTTCAATGACATTGGACAAAACAGACTGTTATCGTTTGTTGGTGTGGACGCAAATATAGTTATCATTATAGTTATCTTTATAGTTGTCCTTCTTTGTGTGAACGGCCCTAACTCATGCATGATAATTTGACTTTGTGCTGCCTAACTCAAATAGTTAGTCACTAATTCCAGAAAATTAGACAGGCCTGCATTTTGGTTAAAAATTGCCTAAAAAATAAATGAATTGTTTAAAATTGAATCTTTCAAAGATTCTGCTACTACATTAAAACCACAATAAATGTGATATTTTTTCCAAATAGTGTAAAAAAAACAAAACGTTTTTTTTTATACATTTTATTTTTTGATAGCAGTGGTGGATAATACCAAAAATACCACTAAAAATATCAAACAAACAATAGCTTATTCATGCAAGAAAT
This sequence comes from Leuciscus leuciscus, assembly GCF_965113295.1. Taxonomy (NCBI): domain Eukaryota; kingdom Metazoa; phylum Chordata; class Actinopteri; order Cypriniformes; family Leuciscidae; genus Leuciscus; species Leuciscus leuciscus. Next base: position 43,989 of record NW_028118345.1, on the reverse strand, counting down.
CAATAAAATATTAATCACATAAACTAATTTTATAATTATTACTACAGATCTACTATCTTATCATGAGTAGGCCCTATATGAATTATAATTTATCATGGAATCAGTAGCCTGTGGATATGCAATTTGCTTAGCGGGTCTTCAAAAGAAAGAGCTAATGCATGTGACTTTAATTTATAAAAGAAATTAAGAAGACCCAAAACCTTATATATTATCACCCTTGCCCAACCAAATGATAAAGACGTGATTCTCATTCGTTTGGTATGTGGGAACAAAAAGAGTCGATTCATCAAATAATAAATAGCCCTACTCTCGTAGTCGAACTTATTCTTGTGTTCGATATGGCTCACTCATTCCTTTATTCTTATATAATGCATAGCACTTGAGTGCACTATCATCAAATAAAGTTAGTAATTCTGCTGATGTTTGCTGACCGTGAAACTAAGTTTAAGAATCACAGAAGCTTTCCTTTCAACAGTTTGGTAAAGGGGTCCATTACTCAAATCTTTTGAGGCCATCTGGTGATCACAAGGATGAATAGCACCCACCATACTGCTGTCCTGTTACAGGCACTGCATAGTTTCATGTTTTGTCGCATCCGTGTTAACAGTAGCCCTTGGCTAAATCCAGTAATGCGCCTGGTTGCAGTTGTTGGTATTATTCATTAAATATAGGCTTTTATTGTTTTTTCACTTTTAAAAGCATCTAAAACATTTTAGTGTCACTGCTCAAACTAGTTCAATAGTCATTTAAATAGAGTATCACTGTCATTATTATTATTATTATTATTATTATTATTAAGTTTAAGTAAGGAACTATAAGATATAGGCCCAAGCATTTTGCTTCATTTAATGTTTTGCTTGATATATAATTCATAATGAAGCCCTTATGTAACCTTACTTATGAAATAACAGTCAAAGGACTGGGCATGCCGCATGTTTAATATATCATTTTAATTGGGGATTTATGTCAGCCTATGTTTATTTTGCATAGTGCCAATAATCACTAGAACAATTATAATCTATTTTCTTACATTCTTTTGATGAGTCAGTTGCATAATAATAATAAAAAAAAAAGTACAGCAGCAACTGTTAAATCAATTACGCACTTGTTCTTACCAGTATCACACAAAATAGAATGAATAATTATAAAATATATTCAAATTTACTGGATCATAGATAACACAAGGTCTATTCTAGGACCATTAAGAACATTTTCACCTAAAATGCACTTTACTTTAATATTCTAATGTTAGATTTAGCAACTTTTTAGTCTACCTTACCAGTTTTTTTTTTGTTTTTTTTAAGCACCGAGCAACAAATTTAGATATTTTTATACTTTTTGGGGGGACTTTTAGTAACTTGTTTTGAAAAGTGGTTTGAAAAAAAAGAAAAAAAAGGGGGCCTGCATTTTCCCTCTAAATTACACAAAAAGAGGAAACCATTGACCAGTTTGCCAGTTGCGACTCAGAATTGCGAACTATAAAGTCAGAATTATGTAGATCTATAGTTTACATCAAATTCATGATTTGATAGTAGGGTAATCGTCGCAGGTTTCATCAGCCTAGTCTGTCCATTTAATAGCTTGCAACCATAAATGCCTGCGTTTAGCTCAAAGGACATCTTCAACAACTGGATTTCTGTAAAAATGAAGATGATCTTTTTTGCATTTTGATTTTGACATCCAAAGGCACAAAAAAAAATTTTTTCTCTTATTCCGTGGATCACGCCCGTTTTCCTCCACTTGTTCTACCACTGTTTTTCCGCCACCGCAATGTGCACACAACTATCTGTGACGTTTACTCCCAAATATACAATCCACCTTTTTCCTAAAGAGCCTACTGTGTTTAAGATTATGGGAGGCACTTCCGGTTTGGGGAAATTCCACTCAAAAAAACTGAAACAAATCATTTTCAAATCATAAGGTTGCACTACAAATAATCCTTCAGTTTGAAATGTCAGTTTGACTGAATGAGCTGTACAATTTCCTTCATGTTCTACTTTCAGACGTAAGGAGAATAACGTAATGCTTGGTATTTTAATGTAACATGGTATAAGAATACCTATTGCAAGAGCATTTTTCAGTCAATTCTTTTCCTCCTTATTTTTTTCTTATTTGCCTTTGTATTCCGCTATAACAGTAAAAAGAATGCACTAGAATGCATAAGAATCTCGTTTTCAATCCTCACACCTCTTTCCAGGTTTGTTTTCACACGGATGCTTTAAAATGTAGCTTCTACACCCTATTATCAGTATTTTGAATGTTTTAAAAGCAGATAAATCTGTCAAATTGACGGAAATCACTTTGAAATATTATCACTCAATGTTCCAGTTAATGAAAATTTTTGATCAAAGCAATGTACAATACAGACATATATTACTATAGTGATATTTAACACGTCCGTATTATTGCTGCGGAAGTAATCACTCTTTTGGGGTCATTCATGGTCTGTTGAATAATTTGGTAATGCTTTTACAGTTTTAAATTTCCTTTTAATGTTCGGTGGGTGACGGGTTAGTAGAATAATGTCATCTCATTGTGCCCAGTTTTTGAAAATGCTTATTATTGCATTGATTTGTAAAAAAACATAAAACTTAAAACATTGATAAACATAAAACATTTTCAAGAACAACTTTTTAAGGAGACACAAATAATACAGCCAAAATTGTACTTGTAAGGATATGTGTACAGTGGCCAACAACACAAAGTTAGGTAGTAAAAATGACAGTTGTTTAAAGGGGTGGTAAAATGCCCTTTTCACAAGACGTCAAGTAAGTCTTTGATGTCCCCAGGGTGTTTATGTGAAGTTTTTGCTCAAAATACCCCACAGATATTTTTATATAGCATCTTAAAATTGTCGCTTTTTGAGGGTGAGCAAAAATGCACGGTTTTTGTGTCTGTCCCTTTAAATGCAAATGAGCTGCTGCTCCCGACAGAGAGGGCGGAGCTACAACAGCTCATTCTTAGCAGCTTCGATTACCTCACACAGACATGCACTGAAAATTTCAAAAACTTTTAGCCTTTTATGTTCAAAGCGGAGTCAGACAAAGATGGAGAGACTCAAGAATAAGTGACAACATGTAGACAACATTTCTGAATGGTTAGTTGATGAATTTATGTAGATTATGTGTGTAGTTATCTTCTAGTCATTGATTAGCATATTCTGTCATGATAATCTATAAATCTAGGTCCCGGGGTGGGGTTTATGTAAATTATAGGGTTGGTGATGTCACTAATCCTTGAGGAAGCTCGTGTAGTCGTTTAGTCCAGCCGTTTGTTGTAGTCTTTAAAAAGCAATTTCTTTAAAAGAAAATCTGCCTTAGCCTTAAACGTACATTAATGGATCGAAGTTCCAGTTTGGCAGCCAAGTTACAGAATACTTGTCTTTAAAGTAACAAAGTATTTTGAAAAAGTAGTACTACCCAGTACTAGCAACAAATAGCTCAAAGTAGCTGAAGTATCTAAAAGTGAAGCTACTTAAAGGGAAACTTTACAGTGGCCTAGAGAGCTCAACATGCTGCAAATGTAAACATGCAATTTGCATAACACATGCAAATAGAAAAAACCTCAGCAAATTAAGAAAAAAAATCTTCATCAGTTTGACAACATGTGCTGCAAATACAATGCAACCAAATTCAGAAATGTACTGCAAATAGAATGGAAATGTTTCCAGGGGACCCCATTAAGTGACGAACCTGGCTGTGACATGCTTATTGTTCAGTGGGTGCTTCTCATTTCTTATTTGTGCATCCTCGTTTCCTTTCCTCGCTTCCTTTCCTCGCGTCTCAGCTCCGCCCCCTGTAGGATGCGAGGGAAGGCTGCAAGGAAAAGATGCGAGGACGGAGGGATCGAATGTAACTTTTTTTTATACATTGGAATCCTTGATCACTCGAGCGTTACTTCACAGCGTTATCAGCAGCGCTCAAAGGATCTGCCCTTATGTTGTTCAAGTTTGTTTATTTAAGAAATTCATAATAAATAATAATAAAGCAAGATACCCTGTTGAAATATGTGAGATGTGTGGTTTATTTAAACTGCAAAGGTAAAGTATAAATTAAAATGATTGTGACCGATGTGAAGGGGGAGGAGAATTTAGACGTGCGTCACGTTTAAGTCGATAAAACTCTTCCGCATAGGATACACCTGTGTATCCTCGCTCATGACTCCTCAGGAAGCCTCCTAACTCCTCGATCCTCGACTCCTCGCGGTGCAATTAGAGAATTGAGATGTCCTTCAAGATGGCTGTGCTCGATCGGTTTCCGGGTCATAGGATGGAGGACGGAGGAGAGAGGAGACGAGGAGGGATATTGAGAAGCACCCAATGTCTACTCGTCAGTGGTGTTGTCAATGACCTGAAAGGTGTGTTTTTTGTTTATTTTAACATCCTAATCGTATGTGCGTTGTGAGTATTTGCAGAGCGTTTCTGTATTTGGTATAGGGATGGGCAAATTAAGCCTCATGAAGCACTGAGACTTTTCCCTTGAAAAGATTTGAAGCATCAAGAGTGTCGAAAATAGCGCCATCTTGTGGCAGATCAAATTTATAGTATCCATTTATAATTCCATTAAGCACAAATAAAAGCCTGACAATGCTAAATGTTCAGTTTTCTGATAATATAATTAACATATTAAAGTGTGGCAATAAAATAAATGTAACAACTACATTAAAGGGATAGTTCACTTTGAAATTAATTTTTGGTATGTTTTAGCTTACCTCAAGGGCATCCAAGATGTAGGTGTCTTTTTTTCCGCAGTAGTTTCAATTTTGATATTTTTAGGTCAAACCGTTCTTGTCTGTCAGTCATATAATGCAGGTCGATGGTCACTGTCTCAAAACACAAGCACAGAGTCCAAATTAAAACAATTCCCCGTCGTCCAAATTAAACAATTCCCCATCGTAAGTACACATTGATGGCCCAAGACACGAAACGAGCGGTTTGTGTGAGAAAACGAACAGTATTTATATCGTTTTTACCACTTATACACAGCCATGTCGAAGTGATCTGATCTGACGTGTACGCAGACTGGTGCATAGATATATACACTAGATGTCGCCTTAAAGACATTCGTTCCAATGAACTGCCGTAGACAAGGCGACATCTAGTGTGTATATATGGTATACTTCGACATGGCTGTGTATAAGTGGTAAAAACAATATAAATACTGTTCGTTTTCTCACACAAACCGCTCGTTTGTGTCTTAGGCCATCAATGTGTACTTACGATGGGGAATTGTTTAATTTGGACGACGGGGAATTGTTTTAATTTGGACTGCTTGTGTTTTGAGATAATGACCGGTTTGACCTAAAAATATCAAAATTGAAACTACTGCGGAAAAAGAGACACCTACATATTGGATGCCCTTGAGGTAAGCTAAAATATACCAAAAATATATTTCAAAGTGAACTATCCCTTTAATAGCCTACTCTACAGAAATAAAAATAGCCTACCAACAGAGTTGTTTGATGCAAGTAAATGTTGGTCTAATTATTTTATAGTTTCTATGCTGTTTATGTGTCAGAATATATGATCATGTAACATAGGCTGTAGGCTTATTTATATATATATATATATATATATATATATATATATATATATATATATATATATATATATATATATATAAATAAATGTTAGTAAATGGACTTAAACTTCCAAAAACCTGTAGAGTAGTGGTCTGGGTTCAAACATTCCGACACGCAAAGTGAAGCGTTCAGGTGACTGGAAAGATCGTTTTTCGTTGATCACGTGTTTCTCTGAAAACAATACTTGCTCCGGAACGGAGCTTCATGAGAAATTGCGCTGCGTACTGGATACGCGCTTTGAAGCTTCAGTGTGTAGCCAGCTGTGCTCACTTACTGTGCAGTGTGAGAGGGGGAGTGGCCAGCTGTGCTCACTTACTGTGCAGTGTGAGAGGGGGAGTGGCCAGCTGTTCTCACTCACTGTGCAGTGTGAGAGGGGGAGTGGCCAGCTGTGCTCACTCACTGTGCAGTGTGAGAGGAGGAGTGGCCAGCTGTGCTCACTCACTGTGCAGTGTGAGAGAGGGAGTGGCCAGCTGTGCTCACTCACTGTGCAGTGTGAGAGGGGGAGTGGCCAGCTGTGCTCACTCACTGTGCAGTGTGAGAGGGGGAGTGGCCAGCTGTGCTCACTCACTGTGCAGTGTGAGAGGGGGAGTGGCCAGCTGTGCTCACTCACTGTGCAGTGTGAGAGGGGGAGTGGCCAGCTGTGCTCACTCACTGTGCAGTGTGAGAGGGGGAGTGGCCAGCTGTTCTCACTCACTGTGCAGTGTGAGAGGGGGAGTGGCCAGCTGTGCTCACTCACTGTGCAGTGTGAGAGGGGGAGTGGCCAGCTGTGCTCAATCACTGTGCAGTGTGAGAGGGGGAGTGGCCAGCTGTGCTCACTCACTGTGCAGTGTGAGAGGGGGAGTGGCCAGCTGTTCTCACTCACTGTGCAGTGTGAGAGGGGGAGTGGCCAGCTGTGCTCACTCACTGTGCAGTGTGAGAGGGGGAGTGGCCAGCTGTGCCAGCTGTGTGAGAGGGGGAGTGGCCAGCTGTGTGAGAGGGGGAGTGGCCAGCGGCTAGAGCGGCAAAAGCCAATGTGTGCTTCTTTTACCAATATATTTAACGATATCTTTTGCATTTCTAATCCGAACAACGCCAAACTTGGCACTGGCACTGCACTTACTCGTGCCCGTAGCAAGACACCTGTCTAGTTTGAAATCCATCGGACTAATGGTTCGAGAGATATGCGAATAACAGACATACAGACAGACAGACAGACACACAGACAGACAGACGTTTCTGTAATTTATAGATAGATATATATACACACACACACACACACACACACACACACACATACAGTACAGGCCAAAAGTTTGGAAACATTACTATTTTTAATGTTTTTGAAAGAAGTTTCTTCTGCTCATCAAGCCTGCATTTATTTGATCAAAAATACAGAATTTATTTTTTAATATTGTGATATATTATTACAATTTAAAATAATTGGTTTTCAATTTATTATACTTTAAATTATCATTTATTTCTGTGATGCAAAGCTGAATTTTCAGGATCATTACTCCAGTCTTCAGTGTCACATGTGACATCCAGTCTATCACATGATCCTTTAGAAATCATTCTTATATTCTGATTTATTATGAGTGTTGGAAACAGTTCTGCTGCCTAATATATTTGATGAATAAAAGGTTAAAAAGAACTGCATTTATAAAAATAAAAAAATTCTAATAATATAAATCTTCTTTACAATCACTTTTTTATCAATTTAACACATCCTTGCTGAATAAAAGTATTGATTTATTAAAAAAAAAGAAAGAAAAAAAATTACTGACCAGTAGTGTATATTGTTGTTACAAAAGATTTCTATTTTTAAAACATTTGCTTTTTTATTTTTTATTTTTATTTTATTTATTTTTTATAACTTTTTATTCATCAAAGTATCCTAAAAAAGTATCAACTTTGATAATGAATCATCATATTAGAATGATTTCTAAAGGATCATGTGATAGACTGGAGTAATGATCCTGAAAATTCAGCTTTGCATCACAGAAATAAATGATAATTTAAAGTATAATAAATTGAAAACCAATTATTTTAAATTGTAATAATATATCACAATTTGACTTTTTTTTCTGTGTTTTTGATCAAATAAATGCAGGCTTGATGAGCAGAAGAAACCTCTTTCAAAAACATTAAAAATAGTAATGTTTCCAAATGTTTGGCCTGTACTGTATATATATATATATATATATATATATATACACACACACACACACACACACACACACACACACACACACACACACACACACACACACACAGACACACACACCAACAACAACAACAACAACAACATCAACAACAACTTACTAGATAACTTCAGTAGGTAGGATCTTTCACAGCTGTACAGAATTTGTTGTTTTTTAAACGGATCCCTTGTTCTCTTGCTGATGACATCACAGAAGCATTCTAAGCAAAAGCTTTATAGCTGATGCACCTCAGAGGCTCATAACAGCAGTAGTTGAGAAAGATTATCAGTGTTTCCTGGGTACTACTGATCAAATACCAGTTTGTAGTTCAGTATTTAACTGTACTGTTCAGATGGCTCAAGGTGAACCTTTTGACGGCAACATCGCTGAAGATGTCATTCAGGCCGACAATTTTATTGATTTACTTTTAATTGGATTGAGGCCAGAATATGTGATTCAAGCTACAATTGTAGAAGATGATGTCCAGAGGACTCTTCCAGAGATACGCATACCACATCATTTAATTGCTATCAGGCCAAGTTTTTATATTCGGTTGGTTCTAAGATCTATAAATGAACTTGCTCAGTATTCCTTGACACATGGTCCTGAAAGCAATCCATTGCTCTCCATGCTGGCCTGGAATGCAGATTACTGGTCTGTCGATTTGAACGCATCGGGTGAGTCCATGAGAATTGGATTTTATCCAGTGTATATTAATAGCCAACCGGCAGAACGTGTGGAGACACCAATGAGTGAGTCCAGCACTGATGATGAACAGCCTGGACCATCTCACCAGGTCAACAATATATCTGAGATCAGATCTGGAGGATCACAAATTAATGCATCCAGCACCGATGATGAACAGCCTGGACCATCTCAACAGGTCAACAACAGATCTGAGATCAGATCTGGAGGATCACATATGAATGGGTCCAGCACCAACGATGAACAGCCTGGACCATCTCACCAGGTCAACAACAGTGAGATCAGATCTGGAGCATCCAGAACGCCTTCTGACCAAAGCTCAAGCAGTCAGGTTGAGATGAGACAGGGTGCTAAAAGAAAAAGAAACACTTCTGGCAGTTCAAAGAGCAGAGAACGGAAAAGGAAGAGATCAGACCACCACTCTGATTCTGATTCTTCAAGTGGTTCACTCAGCTCGGGCATTTCTTCTCCAGGATCACTTAGAGAGACATCCAGAGATGAGGAACAGCCTGGACCTACTCACAGAAACAACAATGAGACCCGAGCTGTAGGATCATCTATGGATGGATCCAGCACAGATGATGAACAGCCTGGACCTTCTCACCTGGTCAACAACAGATCTGAGATCAGATCCGGAGGATCCAGAACACCTGCTGACCAAAGCTCAGGCAGTCAGGTTGAGATGAGACAGGGTGTTAAAAGAAAAAGAAAGACGTCTGGCAGGTCAGAAAGCAGAGAATGGAAAAAGAAGAAATCGGGTTTTGATTTAGATGATGATCAGCCTAGACCTTCTCACAGTGGCAACAGTGAGGCCAGAGAATCTGATGAACAGAACAGACAAGATGAGTCGAGACTGGAAGGGAAAAGAAAAAGAAAGACTTCTGACCACCCAGACACTCAAAGAAAAAGGAGGAGGTCTCACCACCAGTCTGATTCTTCAAGTGAGTCCCCCAAATCAGACTTTTATCCCATGCATATTAAAACCCCACTAGCAGTGTGTGAGGAGACACCTGTGGTTTGGCCAAGAACAGATTACTACAAGCCTGGACCTTCTCACCTGATATACTACAGTGAGGCCAGAGCTGTAAAATCATCTATGGAATGGTCCAGCACAGATGATGAACAGCCTGGACCTTCTCACCCGGTCAACAACAGATCTGAGATCAGATCCGGAGGATCCAGAACACCTGCTGACCAAAGCTCAGGCAGTCAGGTTGAGATGAGACAGGGTGTTAAAAGGAAAAAGAAAGATGTCTGGCAGGTCAGAAAGCAGAGAATGGAAAAAGAAGAAATCGGGTTTTGATTTAGATGATGATCAGCCTAGACCTTCTCACAGTGGCAACAGTGAGGCCAGAGAATCTGATGAACAGAACAGATGAGTCGAGACTGGAAGGGAAAAGAAAAAGAAAGACTTCTGACCACCCAGACACTCAAAGCAAAAGGAGAAGGTCTCACCACCAGTCTGATTCTTCAAGTGAGTCCCCCAAATCAGACTTTCATCCCATGTATATTAAAACCCCACTAGCAGTGTGTGGGGAGACACCTGTGGTTTGGCCAAGAACAGATTACTACAAGCCTGGACCTTCTCACCTGATCAACTACAGTGTATGGCAAGCCGTTTTAACATTTAATGATTTAAACCGACTAGTGTCTATTTTCATGCTACTAGTACTTATTTTTTAGATACTAGTATCTATTCCATTAAGTACTAGTACTTATTCATTAGCTACTAGTGTTTATTCTTTAGGTACTAGTGCCTATTCTTTAGATACTAGTGCTTATTCTTTAGGTACTAGTACTTATTCAATAGATACTAGTACTTATTCATTAGATACTAGTACTTATTCATTAGATACTAGTACCTATTAAATAGATACTAGTACTTATTCATTAGATACTAGTACTTTTTCATTAGATACTAGTTCTTATTTATTAGATACTAGTACTTATTCATTAGTTACTAGTACTTATTATTAGATACTACTTATTCATTAGATACTAGTACCTATTAAATAGATACTAGTACTTATTCATTAGATACTAGTACTTATTCCAATAGTGACTAGTAACTATTCTTTTGTTACTAGTAACAAATAATTTTTTTTGCCATTGACTTCTATGGGGATCTGTCATTCAGATATCAACTATTCAGTTCTGACTAGTATGTATTCCAATTGTGACTAGTACATATATATTAGATACTAGTACTTATAAATTAGCTACTAGTACTTATTCAATAGATACTAGTAACTATTTATTAGATACTAGTATTTATTCCAAATGTTACTAGTAAGATTTTTTATTTTACTAGTAAGATTTTTAATTGAACTATCCAGTGGCCGTTCTGACTAGTCATAACATAAGACGAGTAAAAAAGCAGTTGTGACTAGTAAAATAAAAAATCTTACTAGTAACATTCGGAATAAACACTAGTATCTAATAAATAGGTACTAGTATCTATTGAATAAGTACTAGTAGCTAATTTATAAGGACTAGTATCTAATTAATAGGTACTAGTTTCTAATGAATAAGTACTAGTATCTAATGAATAAGTACTAGTATCTACTGAATAAGTACTAGTATCTAAAAAATAAGTACTAGTACCTAATAAATAACTACTAGTATCTAATATATATGTACTAGTCACAATTGGAATACATACTAGTCAGAACTGAATAGTTGATATCTGAATGACAAATGCCCATAGAAGTCAATGGCAATTTTTTTTATTTGTTACTAGTAACAAAAGAATAGTTACTAGTCACTATTGGAATAAGTACTAGTATCTAATGAATAAGTACTAGTATCTATTTAATAGGTACTAGTATCTAATGAATAAGTACTAGTATCTAATAATAAGTACTAGTAACTAATGAATAAGTACTAGTATCTAATAAATAAGAACTAGTATCTAATGAATAAGTACTAGTATCTAATGAATAAGTACTAGTATCTATTTAATAGGTACTAGTATCTAATGAATAAGTACTAGTATCTCATGAATAAGTACTAGTATCTATTGAATAAGTACTAGTACCTAAAGAATAAGCACTAGTATCTAAAGAATAGGCACTAGTACCTAAAGAATAAGCACTAGTAGCTAATTAATAAGTACTAGTATCTATTTAATAGGTACTAGTATCTAATGAATAAGTACTAGTATCTAATGAATAAGTACTAGTATCTATTGAATAAGTACTAGTACCTAAAGAATAAGCACTAGTATCTAAAGAATAGGCACTAGTACCTAAAGAATAAGCACTAGTAGCTAATGAATAAGTACTAGTACTTAATGGAATAGATACTAGTATCTAAAAAATAAGTACTAGTAGCATGAAAATAGAGACTAGTCGGTTTAAATGATTAAATGTTAAAACGACTTGCCATATACAGTGAGGCCAGAGCTGTAAAATCATCTATGGAAGGGTCCAGCACAGATGATGAACAGCCTGGACCTTCTCACCCGGTCAACAACAGATCTGAGATCGGATCCGGAGGATCCAGAACACAACCTGACTGCTTGAGCTTAATGAAAAAAAATTATTGAATACATTTGAAATTAAATTATTTCATTGAAAATATCAATATTTCAAATTTTTTTTATGTTGAAAGCCTATAAGCATGACACGTCAGACTTCAGGTTTAGGTTTGGTGAACTCTGACCTACAAATTTGTATATTTACACTACCAATAAACAATATGGGGTCTGTAAACATTTTTCGTGTGCAATTTTTTAAACATAAGTATTTTATGCTCACAGAGGTGACATATGTAATATTCTGAAATATAACAATTTAATATCACTGTTTTCTATTTGAATATGTTTTAAAAGGTAATTGTCTGCAGTCATTACTCCAGTGCCACATGCCTCTTCAGAAATTATTCTAATATGCTGATTTGCTGCCCAAGAAACATTTCTTCTTATTATCAATATTGAAAGGGGTCAGTTGCATAAACATAGCCATTATGTTAATAAAGTGTCTTAAATTCTAATGTGACCTCTTTTATCAAATATCAAATAAGGCAAATCTACGTTTTTATGTAACTGATTTTAAAAAGCTATGAACAGTCTTAAAAAAAAAAAAAAAAAATCTAACTTGTAAGACCAGTCTTAGAGGTTTATGCAACTGGCCCCAGTTGTGCTTATTAATATTTAATAAAACAGAAAGGGACATTATCGTGACATCATATCCTGTTGACCGCATTTGACATGGGTCAGTATTTTAGCATGAAATCTAGTATGACGAATTTGGGATAATTCATAACCGACTCTTAATTCATCTAAGCTGTGCAGAAAGAATGTGCATTATGAAATTAAAAGCTTCATTTCTTATTCACTCCCAGCATGAAAAAGTTGGGCAAGATGTCCCCATTAGTTGTACAAAGGAGTCAAGAGGAAGGATCGGCATGATCCCTGTGTGACATTAAATCAGTTTTCTTCTGTCACAGTTACAGCATAAACAGAGGAATCTTATAATTAATCAATCATCAGGGCAGAGACTTGCAGAGTCATAACTTTGAGCTAGGTTTTTTTTTTTTTTATGTTGATTGTGAGATAAGATACAGGGAATGGCAACTAAATGTCCTGGGAGAGTCAAAAACAACTGACACAATTGTTTATTTACCTGTTTTGGAGAATGTTAGAAAACATTACTAACCAGTACTAACTACTAGCTATGGTCCACATTGCGTTAATTCAGCAGAGCTGAAGTCAAAAGATGTATCACGTTGTGCATTACAGAGAGAAATTGTTGTAATTCTAATGCGCATTTTCACTCTCTGGGCAGTGAGAGTGAGTCATAGGCACATGCACTGTCTTACAGACATATCACAGTTTCAGATGAAGGCTTCCTGCAGGGCTGTCATAGTTAAGAAACGTAAATAAACCACTTTAAAAAAGCACAAATGACTACAGTCAAAATCCAACAAACGTTTGGGATTTGATTAGACTGCTATTTTCAGTCGGCTATTCCGATAATAATAAATAAAGGTCTTCTTGTTGATTGCTTGGATATGGTGTGGTGCACAATTATTATCGGAGCGTGTCTGAAAAGAAGGTTGTATTATATCTGCATGGAAATATATCATCTCTCAAAAGCAATAGCCGGGATTCTGTAGTCTTAGGAAAGGCCAGCGCCTACAGATATCATGACTCCGTGACTGAAAACCAATGAAGAAGATGAAAGTAAAGGGGATCTCAAGATACTGACTATTAAATCAGTAACTTTTCTACATGCTCTAGTATTTAGTATAATCCAGTAATGAAAGACAGCAGACATTGTTTAGGTGCCAAGATTTTAGTCACTCAAAAAGAAAAAAATTGACACGTGCAACACAGTAGGTCATTCCTTATCAGGGCAATTCCACGCAAAACTGTCACATCCATAACGCCAACACAATGCCATGGTATTTAGTTGGCGTTATGGATGTGACAGTTTTGCGTGGAATTGCCCATCAACAGATACCGCTCAGGAGGTTGAAGTTGTTATCTGACTTAATTAGCATTATTGACTTCAATATGAGGCCTTTTAAATGTAACAGCACATGCCACGCCTGATGACCCAACCATAGAAACACCTGGTGATGAAATCCGTGTGGTCAATGGAAAGGACTGTGCTGGAGGACCAGGTCAAGGCAGATCTAGTTAGTTTAAGCAGATACTATAATGCTTAGAGAATTCAGTGCTTTGGTGTGGTCATGTAGAAGCTTTTGAATATCCAATGGCTACACTGACATAACTGCAAAGGTACAGTGCAAATCTTTAGCCATACACAGAAACTGGCATTTTAAACCCACATAAACTAAAACTAAAACTTGTGAATGCCCAGCCTAATCTTATGGCTTCCCTAATATCATAAAATAGCACAGTACTTGCCAAAACGCAAGCTCAATGTAGAACTTCCTAAACTTTAAGTCATGTTTTAATGTAAATGAGCTGCTGCTCCCGACACAGAGGGCGGAACTTCAAGAGCTCTTAGCAGCTTTGATTACCTCTTCATGCTGCGTTCACACCGAACGCGAATTGAGCGTCTGGAGCGAGTGATTTCCATGTTAAGTCAATGTAAAGATGCGTTGACGCGCGTCTGGAGGTCCTGCGGCACGATGGAAAGAGGCGAAAGAGTCCAATTCGCGCGAAAGAGGCGAATGGGCGATACGCGCGAGTTATTTTATTTGGTGCTTTTTGTGCATTCACGTGTTTGAAGCGAAATTCGCGTCTGATGCCCGAGTTGAAAAGTCTGAGCTCCTGGCGCAATACGCTGATTTCACGCAGCCGTTATTTTGAAATTGAAAGCGAGGCTCCGGTGGGAAGAAAACCGGAAGTGTCGCCTTTAATCACAGGAGAGTCGTGAATGCGATGGCGTATTGTTGTGTTTAATGTATAAAATGAGTTATTCTAAAGCTGTACATACATTTTATATATATAATTCAGACAGTTAAAAAAAGAAGCAGGAATGAACTATATAACGTTACATATCCTATATTGGATATTAACATCCAATAGTGTAAATCGCGGCAGCAGCTTCAGGTTGGTCGTCCAAGGCATTGTTGTTTATCTTTACTTCCGGGGTTCTTCCCACCGGAGCCTCACTTTCGATTTCAAAATGGCGGCTGTGTGAAATCAGCGTATTGGTGAAACTCGCCAAATTGGGTATGCTTCCGGTCTGGTGCACCAAAGTATGGCGATGATGACCCCTACGACGGTTGCCAACTTCTGGAAAGGAAAATACGGGACAATCGTGGTTCTTTATAGGAAAATAAGGGACACTAAAAATATTTGTACTGTACCACTGCAGTGCATGTCATTTTAGCATCTGCAGTTAATTATGCGTACAAAAGATGTATTTGGTTCTCAGACAAACACATTTAGGTCCTTTTGTGTTAAAATCAACCAAATTTAAGAAACTTTCAGCTCAAATTTTTGATTTTGAAAGAATCCTGAAGAAAGACAAACATAAATGAAGAAGAAAGCCAAAATATTGCATGTGATGGATGTATATTTACTGACAAATGTACTGTTTTGTAAATGGGTAAAAATGACAATTTCCACCTGAGATTTGGAGTCAGATTACAGGGGGGTTAAAATGACTTTAGAACAGTCATCATTATTTTACTTTTACACAGAGATTGTTAGGTTTATTAGTTAAATCGGTTGTCTTTAGCCATCTTTGTTTCATTATATGCCAACAGTGACATTTCAAAAATGGGAAAAATTACTACTTTTGGCTGTTGTTTTTTTGCCCAAAGTTTGCATGCCTGCAACTCATTTTAAAGATATCTTTTAGATTTTGAGGTAACACTTTATTTCGATAGTCCAATTTAGACATTCTACTAACTATAAGTAACTTTGCAATTACATGTCAACTAACTGTCATTAGAGTAGACTGTCTGCTTAATATCTGCTAACACTTTATTTTGATGCTCCCCAACAGACATTATACTGACTATAAGTAACTTGGCAACTACAAGTCAACTTATTCTACTAACCCGAACCCTAAAACCTAACCATAACCTACCAGTCTGACAGTTTACAGTATACTAACATTGAAAAGTACTTATAGTTAGTAGAATGTCTAAAGTGGACTATTGAAGTAACCGATTCTAATTCTTAACAAACTTTTCTTTTAGTTTCTTCATTTTTAAGGCCGAATATGGTTAATTTCAATATATAGGGATGTTAATGTGGCTCCATGAGTAAATTGGTACACATTTTCAATGGTCGCACATTTTCTGAAGAACAAATAATGTTGAAACTTGAAATGTATCTTGTATTTTTTCTATTTTTTTTTATCAACACAACTGAACATTAATGAGTGCCATAAACAGTAAAAACTTTTCTTTTGTAATCTTCATTTTAAAGGCCCTACATGGTTCAATCGAATAGATATAATGTGGCTGTTCAAAATGTTGAATTTTACCCATTTTCAATATATAGCTATGGATATTACTGTAAATATCATTGACCTCTATTCAAAATGATAAACATAAAAGTTTTTTTTTCCTTTTTTTTTTTTTTTTGTCAGGAAGATACATAGATGGCATACAATTTAAAAGCAAAGTTACTGAACTTCTTTGAAATAAAAAATGACTTTGTTCTTGATGTCTGAGAGCATCAGTTTTGACTTCTGGTCTTTAATGGCAATTTCTTTTACTCATATCTATGTAATCACTCTATGTAAAAAAAAAAAAAAAAAAAAAGTTTATGTTGTTATCTCCAAAGCAACAAAACGCACCCTGCTCAACCACAGCCCGTCAGAGATTCAGCTGATCCTCAACCAGATCCATCTGACCTCAATCTAAAGGCTCATCGAGATCCAGTTGAATCCAGATCAGACCTTTAAAAACTGGGAAAGAAGCTGTGACAGGGAAGCAAGCTACGGCAAGGTGTTTGTGGGGACTTGCTAATCTGATGGCCAGAAGGAACAGTAATTGACAAACATTTGCCCCTTGTTTGTTTTTCTGTCATGCTTTTTTTCTTCTTTTATTTTTTTGTGCAAAATTCTGATGATCTACAGTTTTGATCAAAACACGTTTAACCCTATAAAGCCGATGACATAATAGGCTAATGGAACAGTTTATTGAACCTTTAGAAAAAATATTCCAAAAATAAAAAGGCATATGTTTTTTTGTTGTTGAGTATCATGTTTGATGATCAGGCTTTGTTGGCTCATTTAGTATGATGTAGTGAGCATATAATGCTCATATAGAAGGAGGGGAAAATACCTCAAATTTATTCAGAGGCCCAAAATGAGCAAAAATGTGCAATGTAAGGCCAAAAAGCTCATATTTATATGGCCAAAAAGTAAAAGCCTGTAATGTAAATCTTTGAGGTCTTTAGTATAGCAGTTTTCCCACATAAAATCCATATAAATATCAGTTGTCACTATCTCCCAATATTATGTCTTATTAAAGGGCCCCTATTATGCTATTTTAAAGTTTCCTAATGTTGTTGTAGAGTCTCCTACAAGATGTTTACATGCATCAAAGGTAAAAGAAAAAAAAAAAACGGTTTAATTTCCTCATAATATACATTTGCACATCATCACATTTTCAATGACTCTCAAACGACTCGTCAACAAAATTGTTTCTCAGGGTTTGCGACCCCTAGAGGTTCATGATAGAGCTGCATGGTGCTCGTGAGATTGAGATATGCACATGCAAAATTAAACTGAAATGCATAACAACATAAAATGTGTAAAAACAAGCTAAATACAATATTTTAATTGTCATCTTATACAAGATGTGTTATTAATTATATCTACTGAAAGGTTAGTAATTTTAACCACATAGGGTTTAGTTGACAACTAGTTTGGGAAGCCCTAGACAACATTGCTATTTTTAATTTAGTGCAGCATTTTCTACCAACCCCTTAAAGGGGTCATGAATGAGAATTTAAATGTTCCTTGATTCTTTGACAGTTAAGAGTTTGTTATACTATAAAAATACCCAGTAAGTTTCAAAACTCAAAACTTTCTTGCTATTCCAAAAACTGCTTTTATTGAAACCAAGGCCAGCAAACGACAGGATCTAAAAAGTGGAGACTTGTGACGTCACACTTCAACTTTGGCCCCGCCCACTGGAGCGTTAGTGAACAGTGACATGAGAACGAGAAAAGATCGATACAGGAATGGATCGATACCATTACCTTCCAAACGATCCTAATGCTAGGATAGTGGGGTATTTTTTCCCCCAACAATGTGAATGTCTCAGCAGTGCATTATTTGATACTTTTACGATATCTGCCAGCAACGCCACAAACATATAGTCATGTTTATTCTAATGTCTGATCTGTCATCAGTGATTTCTGATGTAATTATTCAAGTTCAGACAGATTATCGCTCAAAATATCGTTCAGTACTGTTTATGCATCAGTAAATCAAGCCAGTGACTAAACAATCAACTTAACGTCGTTTCCCTTAGTAGGATGAAAATAATCTTATTTAAATTGTAATTAAATTATATAAAGAAAGCGATCAAAGAACGCTCCATTTCCAATTGCCCAAGCTGTCAATCAAACAGGGCGAGTTTATCTGGACACTTGCCAAAACTCGTTGAAATCAATCATCACAAAATCATGACGCTGTTACTATGTACAGTACAACGAAGCTCTTACAGCATTTACATCGTGTTTGCATTGTTATTTGGTGAAAGCCAGAGGTGTAATTTCATACGCGATCAACAGACTGTCTGTCATCTGCTCAATGCTCATCACTGCAACCTTTCATGTGATGGGAATAGATCATTATGATCTACTTTTCACGATTCCTTAATCTCAATAGCTGTAATAGTATAAATGTAGTAAGTTTTAGAGAGAGTTCCACATGTAATACTAGCTATTTCATATGCAAACATGTCAGCCAATCACAGCAGTGGGAGTTTACACTGAAGTCTCACAGCAGACACACGCCCCTTAAAACAGAGCGTTCAAATCAGAGGCTAAAATCAGGCTTGGAAAAATGCCTTTTATTTATAAATTATGAAAAATGTTGATGTTATAATCATACTAACATTATAAGGGCACCCCAGGAAACATTATAAAATAATCCAGTCTATGACCCCTTTAAAGGTCCCATGACATGAAATTTTCACTTTCTGAGGTTTTTTAACATTAATATGAGTTCCCCTAGCCTGTATATGGTCCCCAAGTTCCTAGAAATTTCAATCGGTGTAAATCGAGCTTTTGCTATCTTTCTCTGCCTTTAAGAAAATGGAGGCTCATACGCGCTGATCTTGAATCTCCTCCTTATGACGTCATAAGGAGGAAATGTTACCTCCCCTGTCTCTGCTTTGCCCGCCCAGAGAATATTTTCCGCCCATGAGAAAATGCGCAAGGAAGTAGGAATGCGCGCGCGCGATTTTAGTTTGTCCACGAGAGATATCATGGCTTTTGAGCGAGCGAAGCATAACAATTGCTCAATAATTGGATGTACAAATGAACACCAAAGGGTCAATACAGAGCTGGGCTTGCTGAACGTCTGAAACTAAAGTCTGGATCACTCTCTTCTCAGCTAACGTTACACACCTCGGACAAGTAAGTCAACTAATGATATATAAGTGTGTTGCTTTACTGTTTATGATTACCTAGATTGTTACACGTAGAATGTGGCTGTAACATTATCTATGCAGCTATGCAGTTTATGTGTGCATAGACGTTGGAACAGGGGGGGCGGGGGGGGGGGGGGGGGGGGGGGGTCTATAGACATCAGTGTGTATTTTACAAATTCTAAATGTATTGTTTTCGGAGGTAATAATAATCCTTTCCATTATAATTCGACACGTTTTATTCATATCAGATACACATTGTGTAAGTAACTTTAATGTTTACTCTATTCTTCTCCCAGTTCACCAGCCACTTACTTTTATGTATTTCGGGAGAAGTGGATGAATGTGAAATTTACACGTGTTGTAAATCCAACAGATCCGATTCTCTGAACTGCGTCTGCGGCACAAATTAAAACGGCGGCGCCCATCGCGCATACAGCTCAACTAACGCGATCGTTATAAAGGTGTTTAAACAACAATACACTTCCACTTGCATATATTTGACAATCGGAATATCAGATATTTCATGCCATAGCTAACACATTTGTGAATATTCTGAATAAAAAAGGAAAAATGACATAAAAGCAGATCATCATTCATTCAGCGCTGTTGACTTTAGAGCGCTCCGTGGATAGACTGAAGGAGTGGTCCGTGGAGCTCGCTGAACTCCAGACACACATGGCCACGTTTTCTGCGCGTTTATGACCCTGCTCTGCGTAAATGCATTGCCTCTTTTGACGCGTTTTGACATAGATTTCATTGAAGGTAAATTGGAGCGGCCACACTGAGCTGTGCGTAACGCCCACAGACTTGAAGTGAACGAGACAGAGGCTGTCCGGTAGCCTACTGTCTGAAATGGTTAACTCTGTGGGGATGCATGTGCAAAACAGGTTTAACTAATCATAAAGTCAATCAGGATACATAACACAGGCTACTAGGCCTACACTAACACCCCCCCCCCCCCCCTCCTCAAGAATCCCGCCCCCCCCCCCCCCCCCCCCTCACAATATAGTTCCCACGTCCCTGTATGTGTGTGAATACACACACTGTAACGCGAGTGTTGTACACGTCTTTGTTATTTGGATAACCGTTTTCCTGTTGGTTATATGGCGCACGCGATATCCACATTTCAAGATCGCAGAGCTTGATGTAATTGTAATAAGATAAATTACAGATCTCATGAAAAGGCAACAGTAGGTTCGCGTTAGCTACATGATAATAACTGTAAACCATCCGAATAAAGTACCGTATCCAGACATAATATTTTAAACTAACCATTAGGAAACGTCCTGCTGGAGCCGCTGAGTTGCAACTTCTTCATCCGTTGCTTCTTCATCCGGATCAGATTCTGGGTCAAACTGAAATGCTTGAAAGACTGCGTGTCTTCGTGCCATTGCTATATCCAACGTAAACATGCACGCCACGGTACCGTTGGAGGGTGGGTGTGGCCTTGACCATCTTGCGCCGCCTTTCTCCTCCTCATTAGTATTTAAAGCTACAGACACCGAAACGGCCCGTCTGAAGGAAGCTCATTCTGGGACTGGCTTGTAGTGGCTATAATTCTGCACCGAGGCTGAATTTTTGGAAAGAGATTTCAGATACAGTACTAGGGACCACTAAGGCCTATATTAAAGCCTACAAAAAGTAGCATGTCATGGGACCTTTAAGGCCCGTTCAGGATGGCAGAGTTCACACCACAGCTATAACAATAACGGCACAGAGAAACGATATCGTTGGGATCACTTTCGGAATGATTTTTGTTCAGCTGTTGAACGATAAAACACTGGCAGAATCCATCAGAATCTTCTCAGTTCTCGCACATGCGTCGTGGCGCTCTCGTGAACTCGCGTCAGAGGCCTACACTGAAGAAAATGAATAGGCTAGTTCTAGTTGAATAAAGTCGTTATTTATATATATTTTTTTTTTTGTACAGAATTGTAATTTTTGGGTGAACTAACCCTTTAAGTGCTTGCACATTTAAAATAGCAGACGACATTGCAGAGAAGTTAATTCTTTCGATTATTGTTGCGTTCCACTCCAATTTTAGACACGCACTTCCCTAAGCACTTCCCCTCGTGGGAATCCCTACCACCACTTTGAAGTGCTTGAAGTGGACGAGGGAAGTTTATATGGACAGACCCTCGTTCCCTCGATTTTGACAGAGGGAGCGAGTCTACTTCATATGTACACTTCAGGCACCTATATGTCCCACAATGCAACACGATTGTGACGTCACCCCTGATCTCGTCTAATCACCATGCACCTCCACAAACAACTCTATGATATATTAATTATATATTTTTTTTATTTAAAACCACCCAAATACACCTAGATGCGGCACTAAACAAATTCTTAAAGGGATACTTTACCGTTTTTTCATATTAAACTATGTTATTCCCTTAACTAAGACGAGTTGATACATACCTCTCTCGTCTCAGTGCGTGCACTAAATCCCTCTGTCTTGCGGCGAAACTTTGTTAGCCCAGTTCATTTAATATGGGCCAAGCAGAGAAGCTACCAAACACCTCCACGTTTTCCCTATTTAAATACAGTTACTCGCGAAGTGTAACTCGACCTAGAACGGTGACACAAAACAAAACGTTGCGCTTTTCTAAGCGTGTAAAATGGATAACTATTTTGTATGGCGGAATACCATAGCAAGTGCTTGTAAGCACTTCGACTTGGCGCAGTAATATCTTCACACGTGAAAAATCCTCTCACCGGCCCCCGCTCCCTCTAGTGAAGATATTACTGCGCCGAAGTCGAAGTGCTTAATATATCATTTTATTTGGGGATTTATGTCAGCCTATGTTTATTTTGCATAGTGCCAATAATCACTAGAACAATTATAATCTATTTTCTTACATTCTTTTGATGAGTCAGTTGCATAATAATTAAAAAAAAGTACAGCAGCAACTGTTAAATCAATTACGCACTTGTTCTTACCAGTATCACACAAAATAGAATGAATAATTATAAAATATATTCAAATTTACTGGATCATAGATAACACAAGGTCTATTCTAGGACCATTAAGAACATTTTCACCTAAAATGCCCTTTACTTTAATATTCTAATGTTAGATTTAGCAACTTTTTAGTCTACCTTACCAGTTTTTTTTTTTTTAAGCACCGAGCAACAAATTTAGATATTTTTATACTTTTTGGGGACTTTTAGTAACTTGTTTTGAAAAGTGGTTTAAAAAAAAAGAAAAAAAAGGGGGCCTGCATTTTCCCTCTAAATTACACAAAAAGAGGAAACCATTGACCAGTTTGCAAGTTGCGACTCAGAATTGCGAACTATAAAGTCAGAATTATGTAGATCTATAGTTTACATCAAATTCATGATTTGATAGTAGGGTAATCGTCGCAGGTTTCATCAGCCTAGTCTGTCCATTTAATAGCTTGCAACCATAAATGCCAGCGTTTAGCTCAAAGGACATCTTCAACAACTGGATTTCTGTAAAAATGAAGATGATCTTTTTTGCATTTTGATTTTGACATCCAAAGGCACAAAAAAATTTTTTTCTCTTATTCCGTGGATCACGCCCGTTTTCCTCCACTTGTTCTACCACTGTTTTTCCGCCACTGCAATGTGCACACAACTATCTGTGACGTTTACTCCCAAATATACAATCCACCTTTTTCCTAAAGAGCCTACTGTGTTTAAGATTATGGGAGGCACTTCCGGTTTGGGGAAATTCCACTCAAAAAAACTGAAACAAATCATTTTCAAATCATAAGGTTGCACTACAAATAATCCTTCAGTTTGAAATGTCAGTTTGACTGAATGAGCTGTACAATTTCCTTCATGTTCTACTTTCAGACGTAAGGAGAATAATGTAATGCTTGGTATTTTAATGTAACATGGTATAAGAATACCTATTGCAAGAGCATTTTTCAGTCAATTCTTTTCCTCCTTATTTTTTTCTTATTTGCCTTTGTATTCCGCTATAACAGTAAAAAGAATGCACTAGAATGCATAAGAATCTCGTTTTCAATCCTCACACCTCTTTCCAGGTTTGTTTTCACACGGATGCTTTAAAATGTAGCTTCTACACCCTATTATCAGTATTTTGAATGTTTTAAAAGCAGATAAATCTGTCAAATTGACGGAAATCACTTTGAAATATTATCACTCAATGTTCCAGTTAATGAAAATTTTTGATCAAAGCAATGTACAATACAGACATATATTACTATAGTGATATTTAACACGTCCGTATTATTGCTGCGGAAGTAATCACTCTTTTGGGGTCATTCATGGTCTGTTGTATAATTTGGTAATGCTTTTACAGTTTTAAATTTCCTTTTAATGTTCGGTGGGTGACGGGTTAGTAGAATAATGTCATCTCATTGTGCCCAGTTTTTGAAAATGCTTATTATTGCATTGATTTGTAAAAAAACATAAAACTTAAAACATTGATAAACATAAAACATTTTCAAGAACAACTTTTTAAGGAGACACAAATAATACAGCCAAAATTGTACTTGTAAGGATATGTGTACAGTGACCAACAACACAAAGTTAGGTAGTAAAAATGACAGTTGTTTAAAGGGGTGGTAAAAGGCCCTTTTCACAAGACGTCAAATAAGTCTTTGATGTCCCCAGGGTGTTTATGTGAAGTTTTTGCTCAAAATACCCCACAGATATTTTTATATAGCATCTTAAAATTGTCGCTTTTTGAGGGTGAGCAAAAATGCACCGTTTTTGTGTCTGTCCCTTTAAATGCAAATGAGCTGCTGCTCCCGACAGAGAGGGCGGAGCTACAACAGCTCATTCTTAGCAGCTTCGATTACCTCACACAGACATGCACTGAAAATTTCAAAAACTTTTAGCCTTTTATGTTCAAAGCGGAGTCAGACAAAGATGGAGAGACTCAAGAATAAGTGACAACATGTAGACAACATTTCTGAATGGTTAGTTGATGAATTTATGTAGCTTATGCATACATGCCAACCCTCCCGATTTTTCCGGGAGACTCCCGAATTTCAAAGCCCCTCCCGAAAATCTCCCGGACCGACCTTTCTCCCGAATTTCTCCCGATTTCCACCTGGACAACAATATTGCTACTCCATCCGTTAAAATGAAGTTAATTCGGCCAGCGCTCATACCTGTATTTACATCCTGTTTGATGTCGAAGTGATCTGATCTGACGTGTGTGCAGACTGGTGCATAGATATATACACACTAGAGGTCGCCTTGTCTACGGCAGTTCATTGGAACGAATGTCTTTAAGGCGACATCTAGTGTATATATCTATGCACCAGTCTGCGTACACGTCAGATCAGATCACTTCGACATGGCTGTGTATAAGTGGTAAAAACGATATAAATACTGTTCGTTTTCTCACACAAACCGCTCGTTTCGTGTCTTGGGCCATCAAAGTGTACTTACGATGGGGAATTGTTTAATTTGGACGACGGGGAATTGTTTTAATTTGGACTCTGTGCTTGTGTTTTGAGACAGTGACCATCGACCTGCATTATATGACTGACAGACAAGAACGGTTTGACCTAAAAATATCAAAATTGAAACTACTGCGGTAAAAGAGACACCTACATCTTGGATGCCCTTGAGGTAAGCTAAAATATACCAAAAATTTATTTCAAAGTGAACTATCCCTTTAATAGCCTACTCTACAGAAATAAAAATAGCCTACCAACAGAGTTGTTTGATGCAAGTAAATGTTGGTCTAATTATTTTATAGTTTCTATGCTGTTTATGTGTCAGAATATATGATCATGTAACATAGGCTGTAGGCTTATTTATATATATATATATATATATATATATATAAAAATGTTAGTAAATGGACTTAAACTTCCAAAAACCTGTAGAGTAGTGGTCTGGGTTCAAACATTCCGACACGCAAAGTGAAGCGTTCAGGTGACTGCAAGATCGTTTTTCTTTGATCACGTGTTTCTCTGAAAACAATACTTGCTCCGGAACGGAGCTTCATGAGAAATTGCGCTGCGTACTGGATACGCGCTTTGAAGCTTCAGTGTGTAGCCAGCTGTGCTCACTCACTGTGCAGTGTGAGAGGGGGAGTGGCCAGCTGTTCTCACTCACTGTGCAGTGTGAGAGGGGGAGTGGCCAGCTGTGCTCACTCACTGTGCAGTGTGAGAGGGGGAGTGGCCAGCTGTGCTCACTCACTGTGCAGTGTGAGAGGGGGAGTGGCCAGCTGTGCTCACTCACTGTGCAGTGTGAGAGGGGGAGTGGCCAGCTGTGCTCACTCACTGTGCAGTGTGAGAGGGGGAGTGGCCAGCTGTTCTCACTCACTGTGCAGTGTGAGAGGGGGAGTGGCCAGCTGTGCTCACTCACTGTGCAGTATGAGAGGGGGAGTGGCCAGCTGTGTGAGAGGGGGAGTGGCCAGCGGCTAGAGCGGCAAAAGCCAATGTGTGCTTCTTTTACCAATATATTTAACGATATCTTTTGCATTTCTAATCCGAACAACGCCAAACTTGGCACTGGCACTGCACTTACTCGTGCCCGTAGCAAGACACCTGTCTAGTTTGAAATCCATCGGACTAATGGTTCGAGAGATATGCGAATAACAAACATACAGACAGACAGACAGACACACAGAAAGACAGACGTTTCTGTAATTTATAGATAGATATATACACACACACACACACACACACACACACACACACACACATACAGTACAGGCCAAAAGTTTGGAAACATTACTATTTTTAATGTTTTTGAAAGAAGTTTCTTCTGCTCATCAAGCCTGCATTTATTTGATCAAAAATACAGAATTTATTTTTTAATATTGTGATATATTATTACAATTTAAAATAATTGGTTTTCAATTTATTATACTTTAAATTATCATTTATTTCTGTGATGCAAAGCTGAATTTTCAGGATCATTACTCCAGTCTTCAGTGTCACATGTGACATCCAGTCTATCACATGATCCTTTAGAAATCATTCTTATATTCTGATTTATTATGAGTGTTGGAAACAGTTCTGCTGCCTAATATATTTGATGAATAAAAGGTTAAAAAGAACTGCATTTATAAAAATAAAAAAATTCTAATAATATAAATCTTCTTTACAATCACTTTTTTATCAATTTAACACATCCTTGCTGAATAAAAGTATTGATTTATTAAAAAAAAAGAAAGAAAAAAAATTACTGACCAGTAGTGTATATTGTTGTTACAAAAGATTTCTATTTTTAAAACATTTGCTTTTTTATTTTTTATTTTTATTTTATTTATTTTTTATAACTTTTTATTCATCAAAGTATCCTAAAAAAGTATCAACTTTGATAATGAATCATCATATTAGAATGATTTCTAAAGGATCATGTGATAGACTGGAGTAATGATCCTGAAAATTCAGCTTTGCATCACAGAAATAAATGATAATTTAAAGTATAATAAATTGAAAACCAATTATTTTAAATTGTAATAATATATCACAATTTGACTTTTTTTTCTGTGTTTTTGATCAAATAAATGCAGGCTTGATGAGCAGAAGAAACCTCTTTCAAAAACATTAAAAATAGTAATGTTTCCAAATGTTTGGCCTGTACTGTATATATATATATATATATATATATACACACACACACACACACACACACACACACACACACACACACACACACACACACACACACACACACACACACACACACACAGACACACACACCAACAACAACAACAACAACAACATCAACAACAACTTACTAGATAACTTCAGTAGGTAGGATCTTTCACAGCTGTACAGAATTTGTTGTTTTTTAAACGGATCCCTTGTTCTCTTGCTGATGACATCACAGAAGCATTCTAAGCAAAAGCTTTATAGCTGATGCACCTCAGAGGCTCATAACAGCAGTAGTTGAGAAAGATTATCAGTGTTTCCTGGGTACTACTGATCAAATACCAGTTTGTAGTTCAGTATTTAACTGTACTGTTCAGATGGCTCAAGGTGAACCTTTTGACGGCAACATCGCTGAAGATGTCATTCAGGCCGACAATTTTATTGATTTACTTTTAATTGGATTGAGGCCAGAATATGTGATTCAAGCTACAATTGTAGAAGATGATGTCCAGAGGACTCTTCCAGAGATACGCATACCACATCATTTAATTGCTATCAGGCCAAGTTTTTATATTCGGTTGGTTCTAAGATCTATAAATGAACTTGCTCAGTATTCCTTGACACATGGTCCTGAAAGCAATCCATTGCTCTCCATGCTGGCCTGGAATGCAGATTACTGGTCTGTCGATTTGAACGCATCGGGTGAGTCCATGAGAATTGGATTTTATCCAGTGTATATTAATAGCCAACCGGCAGAACGTGTGGAGACACCAATGAGTGAGTCCAGCACTGATGATGAACAGCCTGGACCATCTCACCAGGTCAACAATATATCTGAGATCAGATCTGGAGGATCACAAATTAATGCATCCAGCACCGATGATGAACAGCCTGGACCATCTCAACAGGTCAACAACAGATCTGAGATCAGATCTGGAGGATCACATATGAATGGGTCCAGCACCAACGATGAACAGCCTGGACCATCTCACCAGGTCAACAACAGTGAGATCAGATCTGGAGCATCCAGAACGCCTTCTGACCAAAGCTCAAGCAGTCAGGTTGAGATGAGACAGGGTGCTAAAAGAAAAAGAAACACTTCTGGCAGTTCAAAGAGCAGAGAACGGAAAAGGAAGAGATCAGACCACCACTCTGATTCTGATTCTTCAAGTGGTTCACTCAGCTCGGGCATTTCTTCTCCAGGATCACTTAGAGAGACATCCAGAGATGAGAAACAGCCTGGACCTACTCACAGAAACAACAATGAGACCCGAGCTGTAGGATCATCTATGGATGGATCCAGCACAGATGATGAACAGCCTGGACCTTCTCACCTGGTCAACAACAGATCTGAGATCAGATCCGGAGGATCCAGAACACCTGCTGACCAAAGCTCAGGCAGTCAGGTTGAGATGAGACAGGGTGTTAAAAGAAAAAGAAAGACGTCTGGCAGGTCAGAAAGCAGAGAATGGAAAAAGAAGAAATCGGGTTTTGATTTAGATGATGATCAGCCTAGACCTTCTCACAGTGGCAACAGTGAGGCCAGAGAATCTGATGAACAGAACAGACAAGATGAGTCGAGACTGGAAGGGAAAAGAAAAAGAAAGACTTCTGACCACCCAGACACTCAAAGAAAAAGGAGGAGGTCTCACCACCAGTCTGATTCTTCAAGTGAGTCCCCCAAATCAGACTTTTATCCCATGCATATTAAAACCCCACTAGCAGTGTGTGAGGAGACACCTGTGGTTTGGCCAAGAACAGATTACTACAAGCCTGGACCTTCTCACCTGATATACTACAGTGAGGCCAGAGCTGTAAAATCATCTATGGAATGGTCCAGCACAGATGATGAACAGCCTGGACCTTCTCACCCGGTCAACAACAGATCTGAGATCAGATCCGGAGGATCCAGAACACCTGCTGACCAAAGCTCAGGCAGTCAGGTTGAGATGAGACAGGGTGTTAAAAGAAAAAGAAAGACGTCTGGCAGGTCAGAAAGCAGAGAATGGAAAAAGAAGAAATCGGGTTTTGATTTAGATGATGATCAGCCTAGACCTTCTCACAGTGGCAACAGTGAGGCCAGAGAATCTGATGAACAGAACAGATGAGTCGAGACTGGGAGGGAAAAGAAAAAGAAAGACTTCTGACCACCCAGACACTCAAAGCAAAAGGAGAAGGTCTCACCACCAGTCTGATTCTTCAAGTGAGTCCCCCAAATCAGACTTTTATCCCATGTATATTAAAACCCCACTAGCAGTGTGTGGGGAGACACCTGTGGTTTGGCCAAGAACAGATTACTACAAGCCTGGACCTTCTCACCTGATCAACTACAGTGTATGGCAAGCCGTTTTAACATTTAATGATTTAAACCGACTAGTGTCTATTTTCATGCTACTAGTACTTATTTTTTAGATACTAGTATCTATTCCATTAAGTACTAGTACTTATTCATTAGCTACTAGTGTTTATTCTTTAGGTACTAGTGCCTATTCTTTAGATACTAGTGCTTATTCTTTAGGTACTAGTACTTATTCAATAGATACTAGTACTTATTCATTAGATACTAGTACTTATTCATTAGATACTAGTACCTATTAAATAGATACTAGTACTTATTCATTAGATACTAGTACTTTTTCATTAGATACTAGTTCTTATTTATTAGATACTAGTACTTATTCATTAGTTACTAGTACTTATTATTAGATACTACTTATTCATTAGATACTAGTACCTATTAAATAGATACTAGTACTTATTCATTAGATACTAGTACTTATTCCAATAGTGACTAGTAACTATTCTTTTGTTACTAGTAACAAATACATTTTTTTGCCATTGACTTCTATGGGGATCTGTCATTCAGATATCAACTATTCAGTTCTGACTAGTATGTATTCCAATTGTGACTAGTACATATATATTAGATACTAGTACTTATAAATTAGCTACTAGTACTTATTCAATAGATACTAGTAACTATTTATTAGATACTAGTATTTATTCCAAATGTTACTAGTAAGATTTTTTATTTTACTAGTAAGATTTTTAATTGAACTATCCAGTGGCCGTTCTGACTAGTCATAACATAAGACGAGTAAAAAAGCAGTTGTGACTAGTAAAATAAAAAATCTTACTAGTAACATTCGGAATAAACACTAGTATCTAATAAATAGGTACTAGTATCTATTGAATAAGTACTAGTAGCTAATTTATAAGGACTAGTATCTAATTAATAGGTACTAGTTTCTAATGAATAAGTACTAGTATCTAATGAATAAGTACTAGTATCTACTGAATAAGTACTAGTATCTAAAAAATAAGTACTAGTACCTAATAAATAACTACTAGTATCTAATATATATGTACTAGTCACAATTGGAATACATACTAGTCAGAACTGAATAGTTGATATCTGAATGACAAATGCCCATAGAAGTCAATGGCAATTTTTTTTATTTGTTACTAGTAACAAAAGAATAGTTACTAGTCACTATTGGAATAAGTACTAGTATCTAATGAATAAGTACTAGTATCTATTTAATAGGTACTAGTATCTAATGAATAAGTACTAGTATCTAATAATAAGTACTAGTAACTAATGAATAAGTACTAGTATCTAATAAATAAGAACTAGTATCTAATGAATAAGTACTAGTATCTAATGAATAAGTACTAGTATCTATTTAATAGGTACTAGTATCTAATGAATAAGTACTAGTATCTCATGAATAAGTACTAGTATCTATTGAATAAGTACTAGTACCTAAAGAATAAGCACTAGTATCTAAAGAATAGGCACTAGTACCTAAAGAATAAGCACTAGTAGCTAATGAATAAGTACTAGTATCTATTTAATAGGTACTAGTATCTAATGAATAAGTACTAGTATCTAATGAATAAGTACTAGTATCTATTGAATAAGTACTAGTACCTAAAGAATAAGCACTAGTATCTAAAGAATAGGCACTAGTACCTAAAGAATAAGCACTAGTAGCTAATGAATAAGTACTAGTACTTAATGGAATAGATACTAGTATCTAAAAAATAAGTACTAGTAGCATGAAAATAGAGACTAGTCGGTTTAAATGATTAAATGTTAAAACGACTTGCCATATACAGTGAGGCCAGAGCTGTAAAATCATCTATGGAAGGGTCCAGCACAGATGATGAACAGCCTGGACCTTCTCACCCGGTCAACAACAGATCTGAGATCAGATCCGGAGGATCCAGAACACAACCTGACTGCTTGAGCTTAATGAAAAAAAATTATTGAATACATTTGAAATTAAATTATTTCATTGAAAATATCAATATTTCAATTTTTTTTTATGTTGAAAGCCTATAAGCATGACACGTCAGACTTCAGGTTTAGGTTTGGTGAACTCTGACCAACAAATTTGTATATTTACACTACCAATAAACAATATGGGGTCTGTAAACATTTTTCGTGTGCAATTTTTTAAAAATAAGTCTTTTATGCTCACAGAGGTGACATATGTAATATTCTGAAATATAACAATTTAATATCACTGTTTTCTATTTGAATATGTTTTAAAAGGTAATTGTCTGCAGTCATTACTCCAGTGCCACATGCCTCTTCAGAAATTATTCTAATATGCTGATTTTCTGCCCAAGAAACATTTCTTCTTATTATCAATATTGAAAGGGGTCAGTTGCATAAACATAGCCATTATGTTAATAAAGTGTCTTAAATTCTAATGTGACCTCTTTTATCAAATATCAAATAAGGCAAATCTACGTTTTTATGTAACTGATTTTAAAAAGCTATGAACAGTCTTAAAAAAAAAAAAAAAAAATCTAACTTGTAAGACCAGTCTTAGAGGTTTATGCAACTGGCCCCAGTTGTGCTTATTAATATTTAATAAAACAGAAAGGGACATTATCGTGACATCATATCCTGTTGACCGCATTTGACATGGGTCAGTATTTTAGCATGAAATCTAGTATGACGAATTTGGGATAATTCATAACCGACTCTTAATTCATCTAAGCTGTGCAGAAAGAATGTGCATTATGAAATTAAAAGCTTCATTTCTTATTCACTCCCAGCATGAAAAAGTTGGGCAAGATGTCCCCATTAGTTGTACAAAGGAGTCAAGAGGAAGGATCGGCATGATCCCTGTGTGACATTAAATCAGTTTTCTTCTGTCACAGTTACAGCATAAACAGAGGAATCTTATAATTAATCAATCATCAGGGCAGAGACTTGCAGAGTCATAACTTTGAGCTAGGTTTTTTTTTTTTTTATGTTGATTGTGAGATAAGATACAGGGAATGGCAACTAAATGTCCTGGGAGAGTCAAAAACAACTGACACAATTGTTTATTTACCTGTTTTGGAGAATGTTAGAAAACATTACTAACCAGTACTAACTACTAGCTATGGTCCACATTGCGTTAATTCAGCAGAGCTGAAGTCAAAAGATGTATCACGTTGTGCATTACAGAGAGAAATTGTTGTAATTCTAATGCGCATTTTCACTCTCTGGGCAGTGAGAGTGAGTCATAGGCACATGCACTGTCTTACAGACATATCACAGTTTCAGATGAAGGCTTCCTGCAGGGCTGTCATAGTTAAGAAACGTAAATAAACCACTTTAAAAAAGCACAAATGACTACAGTCAAAATCCAACAAACGTTTGGGATTTGATTAGACTGCTATTTTCAGTCGGCTATTCCGATAATAATAAATAAAGGTCTTCTTGTTGATTGCTTGGATATGGTGTGGTGCACAATTATTATCGGAGCGTGTCTGAAAAGAAGGTTGTATTATATCTGCATGGAAATATATCATCTCTCAAAAGCAATAGCCGGGATTCTGTAGTCTTAGGAAAGGCCAGCGCCTACAGATATCATGACTCCGTGACTGAAAACCAATGAAGAAGATGAAAGTAAAGGGGATCTCAAGATACTGACTATTAAATCAGTAACTTTTCTACATGCTCTAGTATTTAGTATAATCCAGTAATGAAAGACAGCAGACATTGTTTAGGTGCCAAGATTTTAGTCACTCAAAAAGAAAAAAATTGACACGTGCAACACAGTAGGTCATTCCTTATCAGGGCAATTCCACGCAAAACTGTCACATCCATAACGCCAACACAATGCCATGGTATTTAGTTGGCGTTATGGATGTGACAGTTTTGCGTGGAATTGCCCATCAACAGATACCGCTCAGGAGGTTGAAGTTGTTATCTGACTTAATTAGCATTATTGACTTCAATATGAGGCCTTTTAAATGTAACAGCACATGCCACGCCTGATGACCCAACCATAGAAACACCTGGTGATGAAATCCGTGTGGTCAATGGAAAGGACTGTGCTGGAGGACCAGGTCAAGGCAGATCTAGTTAGTTTAAGCAGATACTATAATGCTTAGAGAATTCAGTGCTTTGGTGTGGTCATGTAGAAGCTTTTGAATATCCAATGGCTACACTGACATAACTGCAAAGGTACAGTGCAAATCTTTAGCCATACACAGAAACTGGCATTTTAAACCCACATAAACTAAAACTAAAACTTGTGAATGCCCAGCCTAATCTTATGGCTTCCCTAGTATCATAAAATAGCACAGTACTTGCCAAAACGCAAGCTCAATGTAGAACTTCCTAAACTTTAAGTCATGTTTTAATGTAAATGAGCTGCTGCTCCCGACACAGAGGGCGGAACTTCAAGAGCTCTTAGCAGCTTTGATTACCTCTTCATGCTGCGTTCACACCGAACGCGAATTGAGCGTCTGGAGCGAGTGATTTCCATGTTAAGTCAATGTAAAGATGCGTTGACGCGCGTCTGGAGGTCCTGCGGCACGATGGAAAGAGGCGAAAGAGTCCAATTCGCGCGAAAGAGGCGAATGGGCGATACGCGCGAGTTATTTTATTTGGTGCTTTTTGTGCATTCACGTGTTTGAAGCGAAATTCGCGTCTGATGCCCGAGTTGAAAAGTCTGAGCTCCTGGCGCAATACGCTGATTTCACGCAGCCGTTATTTTGAAATTGAAAGCGAGGCTCCGGTGGGAAGAAAACCGGAAGTGTCGCCTTTAATCACAGGAGAGTCGTGAATGCGATGGCGTATTGTTGTGTTTAATGTATAAAATGAGTTATTCTAAAGCTGTACATACATTTTATATATATAATTCAGACAGTTAAAAAAAGAAGCAGGAATGAACTATATAACGTTACATATCCTATATTGGATATTAACATCCAATAGTGTAAATCGCGGCAGCAGCTTCAGGTTGGTCGTCCAAGGCATTGTTGTTTATCTTTACTTCCGGGGTTCTTCCCACCGGAGCCTCACTTTCGATTTCAAAATGGCGGCTGTGTGAAATCAGCGTATTGGTGAAACTCGCCAAATTGGGTATGCTTCCGGTCTGGTGCACCAAAGTATGGCGATGATGACCCCTACGACGGTTGCCAACTTCTGGAAAGGAAAATACGGGACAATCGTGGTTCTTTATAGGAAAATAAGGGACACTAAAAATATTTGTACTGTACCACTGCAGTGCATGTCATTTTAGCATCTGCAGTTAATTATGCGTACAAAAGATGTATTTGGTTCTCAGACAAACACATTTAGGTCCTTTTGTGTTAAAATCAACCAAATTTAAGAAACTTTCAGCTCAAATTTTTGATTTTGAAAGAATCCTGAAGAAAGACAAACATAAATGAAGAAGAAAGCCAAAATATTGCATGTGATGGATGTATATTTACTGACAAATGTACTGTTTTGTAAATGGGTAAAAATGACAATTTCCACCTGAGATTTGGAGTCAGATTACAGGGGGGTTAAAATGACTTTAGAACAGTCATCATTATTTTACTTTTACACAGAGATTGTTAGGTTTATTAGTTAAATCGGTTGTCTTTAGCCATCTTTGTTTCATTATATGCCAACAGTGACATTTCAAAAATGGGAAAAATTACTACTTTTGGCTGTTGTTTTTTTGCCCAAAGTTTGCATGCCTGCAACTCATTTTAAAGATATCTTTTAGATTTTGAGGTAACACTTTATTTCGATAGTCCAATTTAGACATTCTACTAACTATAAGTAACTTTGCAATTACATGTCAACTAACTGTCATTAGAGTAGACTGTCTGCTTAATATCTGCTAACACTTTATTTTGATGCTCCCCAACAGACATTATACTGACTATAAGTAACTTGGCAACTACAAGTCAACTTATTCTACTAACCCGAACCCTAAAACCTAACCATAACCTACCAGTCTGACAGTTTACAGTATACTAACATTGAAAAGTACTTATAGTTAGTAGAATGTCTAAAGTGGACTATTGAAGTAACCGATTCTAATTCTTAACAAACTTTTCTTTTAGTTTCTTCATTTTTAAGGCCGAATATGGTTAATTTCAATATATAGGGATGTTAATGTGGCTCCATGAGTAAATTGGTACACATTTTCAATGGTCGCACATTTTCTGAAGAACAAATAATGTTGAAACTTGAAATGTATCTTGTATTTTTTCTATTTTTTTTTATCAACACAACTGAACATTAATGAGTGCCATAAACAGTAAAAACTTTTCTTTTGTAATCTTCATTTTAAAGGCCCTACATGGTTCAATCGAATAGATATAATGTGGCTCCATGTTCAAAATGTTGAATTTTACCCATTTTCAATATATAGCTATGGATATTACTGTAAATATCATTGACCTCTATTCAAAATGATAAACATAAAAGTTTTTTTTTCCTTTTTTTTTTTTTTTGTCAGGAAGATACATAGATGGCATACAATTTAAAAGCAAAGTTACTGAACTTCTTTGAAATAAAAAATGACTTTGTTCTTGATGTCTGAGAGCATCAGTTTTGACTTCTGGTCTTTAATGGCAATTTCTTTTACTCATATCTATGTAATCACTCTATGTAAAAAAAAAAAAAAAAAAAAGTTTTTGTTGTTATCTCCAAAGCAACAAAACGCACCCTGCTCAACCACAGCCCGTCAGAGATTCAGCTGATCCTCAACCAGATCCATCTGACCTCAATCTAAAGGCTCATCGAGATCCAGTTGAATCCAGATCAGACCTTTAAAAACTGGGAAAGAAGCTGTGACAGGGAAGCAAGCTACGGCAAGGTGTTTGTGGGGACTTGCTAATCTGATGGCCAGAAGGAACAGTAATTGACAAACATTTGCCCCTTGTTTGTTTTTCTGTCATGCTTTTTTTCTTCTTTTATTTTTTTGTGCAAAATTCTGATGATCTACAGTTTTGATCAAAACACGTTTAACCCTATAAAGCCGATGACATAATAGGCTAATGGAACAGTTTATTGAACCTTTAGAAAAAATATTCCAAAAATAAAAAGGCATATGTTTTTTTGTTGTTGAGTATCATGTTTGATGATCAGGCTTTGTTGGCTCATTTAGTATGATGTAGTGAGCATATAATGCTCATATAGAAGGAGGGGAAAATACCTCAAATTTATTCAGAGGCCCAAAATGAGCAAAAATGTGCAATGTGAGGCCAAAAAGCTCATATTTATATGGCCAAAAAGTAAAAGCCTGTAATGTAAATCTTTGAGGTCTTTAGTATAGCAGTTTTCCCACATAAAATCCATATAAATATCAGTTGTCACTATCTCCCAATATTATGTCTTATTAAAGGGCCCCTATTATGCTATTTTAAAGTTTCCTAATGTTGTTGTAGAGTCTCCTACAAGATGTTTACATGCATCAAAGGTAAAAGAAAAAAAAAAAACGGTTTAATTTCCTCATAATATACATTTGCACATCATCACATTTTCAATGACTCTCAAACGACTCGTCAACAAAATTGTTTCTCAGGGTTTGCGACCCCTAGAGGTTCATGATAGAGCTGCATGGTGCTCGTGAGATTGAGATATGCACATGCAAAATTAAACTGAAATGCATAACAACATAAAATGTGTAAAAACAAGCTAAATACAATATTTTAATTGTCATCTTATACAAGATGTGTTATTAATTATATCTACTGAAAGGTTAGTAATTTTAACCACATAGGGTTTAGTTGACAACTAGTTTGGGAAGCCCTAGACAACATTGCTATTTTTAATTTAGTGCAGCATTTTCTACCAACCCCTTAAAGGGGTCATGAATGAGAATTTAAATGTTCCTTGATTCTTTGACAGTTAAGAGTTTGTTATACTATAAAAATACCCAGTAAGTTTCAAAACTCAAAACTTTCTTGCTATTCCAAAAACTGCTTTTATTGAAACCAAGGCCAGCAAACGACAGGATCTAAAAAGTGGAGACTTGTGACGTCACACTTCAACTTTGGCCCCGCCCACTGGAGCGTTAGTGAACAGTGACATGAGAACGAGAAAAGATCGATACAGGAATGGATCGATACCATTACCTTCCAAACGATCCTAATGCTAGGATAGTGGGGTATTTTTTCCCCCAACAATGTGAATGTCTCAGCAGTGCATTATTTGATACTTTTACGATATCTGCCAGCAACGCCACAAACATATAGTCATGTTTATTCTAATGTCTGATTTGTCATCAGTGATTTCTGATGTAATTATTCAAGTTCAGACAGATTATCGCTCAAAATATCGTTCAGTACTGTTTATGTCACGGTTCATAGATCCAATGTCTCTCTCTCGTCTCGTGCTTTGTTTGTTTACATGTGTGTGAGCGCGTGAGTGGGTGTGTCCGGCTTGTTATCACTGATCAGCGATCCAGCTGCAATCACTCATCATCAGCTGCAGCCCATCTCATCACAGTATATAAACTCACCACTTTCTCATCTCCCCTGTCAGATCGTTGTATGAAGTGCTTGTGTTGTGTCTGATCCCGTTCCCGTTCCTGTTCATCGTCTCCGTCCTGAGTTCCTGTGTTCCGGTCACCGTCTTGTGGATTCGTTTGATGTCAGGATTTAGTCGCCACTTCAGAGCACCCTGCACTTCTGTCTTCACCGTGTCTGGCCATCGAAGTCCCTGCGCCACAGCCTGCATCATCTTGGACTTTCACTATCATCATCATCAACATTATTTCATTCTAAATAAAGGAGTGTTTACTTGCAAATTGTTTCCTCGTTTCTGTCGTAACAGAACGATCTGACCCTACATGGAAACAGCGAGTAGTACAGCACCATCGATGGAGGATTACATCAATAACAGCATGGCGCGTATGGATCTTCAAGAGAAAAACATCAACGATACTGGTCGCGCTGTTCAGGCTTTAGTGGCGCAGGTGTCCGAGCTCACCCGGCGGATCCAACAGCTGCAAGCTCCCACTGCGCCGCCCTCACCAGCCGTTCCCTCCACACCATCGGAAGGCCCATCCCAGTCAGAGCCCCGCCTACCAGTTCCAGAACCCTACTCAGGTGAACCTAATTTTTGCAGGGCTTTTCTAACCCGGTGTTCCATGCATTTCTCCCTCCAGCCCAAAACCTTCAATAATGAACGTTCCAAGGTCGCCTTTGTCCTCACCCTCCTGACTGGGAAAGCGGCATTATGGGGGACGGCGGTGTGGGAAAATCAAGACCCGTGTTGTTCCTCGTTCCGAGAGCTCTCCGCCGAAATGAAGAGAGTGTTCGACCGTGCTGTCGCCGGGAGAGAAGCCGCAAGGATGCTGGCCGATTTACGTCAAGGAGAAAGATCTGTATCAGAGTTTTCGATCGAGTTTCGAACCTTAGCGGCGGAGAGCCAGTGGAACGAGGAGGCGCAGTGGGACATGTTCCTGCATGGGCTGGCTGACCGCGTCCAAAGGGAAATCTACGTCTTGGACTTACCTCAGTCACTCAATGACCTCATCGCTCTGGCGCTACGAGTCGACGCACGGCTATCAAGAGTCGGAAGTCGCGCACCGAGCAGTCGCCCTCTGGCAGGAGCCGAGGGCCCACGTTTTGGAGGCAGGGACGCGGTCAGCCCCGTCTACGATCACGAGCCCATGCAGGTGGGTCGAGCTCGGCTTTCCCGGGAGGAGAGGGAAAGGCGGAGGTCCCAGGGCCTTTGTCTGTACTGTGGAGGAGCCGGGCACTACGCTTACAACTGCCCGGTAAAAGGGCCAAGCCCGATAGTAAGTATGAGGCTACTATCGGGTGGGATCTCCGCCGAGAAGACCTCATCAACATCTACCCTCCTTCCGGTAAGACTGAGATGGTCAGCACGCATTCACGATTGTCGAGCACTCTTGGACTCCGGGGCTGAGGGTAATTTTATGGACCACTCATTTGCACGTCAGTTTCAGATTCCCCTCAAACCCCTCACACATCAGATCGCTGTACATGCACTCAACGGACAAGAACTTCCTACCATCACTTTTGCTACTGAAGACATCACCCTCATCACATCAGGCAACCACACTGAGACCATCTCATTCTACATCCTGGACACTCCCCTTGCACCCATAGTACTTGGTCACCCCTGGCTCACCCGTCACAACCCCAAAGTGGACTGGCAGCTCAAGTCTGTGTCAGCGTGGAGCAGTCGATGTCATGAGTCTTGTCTAGTGTCTGCTTGTCCGTCTGTTTCTGTCCCTGTGTTCCAGGAGGAGGCAATGGATCTGTCTAACGTGCCCGCGGAGTACCTGGACCTGAAGGAGGTGTTCAGTAAGTCTCGGGCTGCTTCTCTTCCTCCACATCGTCCCTATGACTGTGCTATAGACTTATTACCAGGTACGGCTCCGCCTAAAGGCAAGTTATATTCACTCTCGACACCTGAGAGGGAGGCTATGGAGAAATATATTTCTGATTCTCTAGCAACGGGGTTCATCCGTCCTTCCTCTTCACCAGCGGGGGCGGGGTTCTTTTTTGTGGGGAAGAAGGACGGATCCCTGCGACCTTGTATTGACTACCGGGGGTTGAACAACATCACGGTAAAGAATACCTATCCTTTGCCGTTGATGTCTTCAGCCTTCGAGAGGTTGCAGGGAGCGTCCATCTTCACAAAATTGGATTTACGTAATGCTTATCATTTGGTCCGCATCAGGGAGGGGGATGAGTGGAAGACCGCTTTTAACACCCCCAGAGGGCACTTTGAATATTTGGTTATGCCTTTTGGCCTTTCCAACAGCCCAGCGGTCTTCCAGGCACTCGTCAATGACGTGCTGCGAGATATGATAGATCAGTTCATATATGTCTACCTGGACGACATACTGATTTTTTCTTCTTCTCTCCAGGAACACGTGCAGCACGTCCGACGAGTGCTTCAGAGGTTGCTAGAGAATGGGCTTTTTGTCAAGGCGGAGAAATGCGATTTTCATGCACAGTCTGTTCCATTCCTAGGGTACATCGTGTCGGTTGAGGGAATGCGCATGGATCCTGAGAAGATCAAGGCTGTGGTGGAATGGCCAAGTCCAGGGTCTCGTAAGGCCCTACTGAGGTTTCTGGGGTTCGCCAATTTCTACCGGCGTTTTATTCGCAATTTCAGCCAACTAGCCGCACCTCTGACCGCCTTGACCTCCCCCAGAACGACGTTCAGGTGGTCAGACGCAGCCGAGGCTGCGTTTGCCAAACTGAAGGGTTGCTTCGTTTCAGCCCCGATTCTGACAACCCCTGATCCATCACGTCAGTTCGTGGTGGAGGTCGATGCGTCAGAGGTGGGGGTAGGAGCAGTGTTATCGCAGCGCTCTCTTTCAGACGACAAGATGCATCCTTGCGCGTTTTTGTCTCATCGTCTATCTCCTGCCGAACGCAATTATGACATTGGGAACAGAGAGTTGTTGGCAGTCAAGTTAGCATTGGAAGAGTGGCGGCACTGGTTAGAAGGGTCGGGGGTACCTTTTATCGTTTGGACTGATCACAAGAACTTAGAATACATTCGGACTGCTAAAAGATTGAACTCCAGGCAGGCTCGGTGGGCACTTTTTTTCGGTCGTTTTGATTTTACTCTCTCGTACCGCCCGGGTTCTAAAAACATCAAACCCGATTCTTTATCGCGCATTTTTGATCGTTCCGAACGCCCGTCTACTCCCGAGTGCATTTTACCGGAGACTCTATTCATCTCCACACTCGTATGGGAGGTCGAATCGAAGGTCAAGAAGGCCTTAGAAGGGGTAACGCCTCCGGTCGGTTGTCCACCGAATCGTTTATTTGTGCCTGAGGGTCTGAGGTCCAGCGTCATTCAGTGGGGGCATTCTTCCAATGTGGCTTGTCATCCAGGAGTCAGTCGCACTAGATTTTTAGTCAAGCAACGATTCTGGTGGCCTCTCATGGCTCGTGACATTCACAATTTTGTTTTGGCTTGCTCAGTTTGTGCCACTGGTAAGACTTCCAATCGACCTCCAGATGGGTTACTCCAACCGCTGCCGGTCCCTTCGAGACCCTGGTCCCATATCGCTCTAGATTTTGTTACCGCCCTCCCACCCTCCCACCCTCTCAGGGTCACACGGTAGTTTTGACCGTGGTGGACCGGTTCTCGAAGGCGGCCCATTTCATTCCCTTGCCCAAATTACCCTCAGCCAAGGAGACAGCGGTGATTGTCGTTGACCACGTCTTTCGGTTACATGGCCTCCCGATAGACGTGGTTTCTGACAGGGGACCCCAGTTTGTGTCCAAATTTTGGCGAGAATTTTGTAAGCTTCTGGGGGCGACAGTCAGTTTGTCCTCTGGGTTCCATCCCCAGAGCAATGGCCAAACTGAGAGAGCCAACCAGGATTTGGAAAGAACGTTACGATGTTTAGTTTCCAAGAATCCTTCCTCGTGGAGTCAACAACTTTCTATGGTGGAGTACGCCCACAACACGTTGCCAGTGTCATCTACGGGCCTATCTCCGTTTGAGTGTAGCGTAGGGTACCAGCCACCAATTTTTCCTAGTCTGGAATCCGAAGTCGCGGTCCCCTCCGCTCACGCCTTCGTCCAGAGGTGTCACCGCACGTGGACTAGAGCCCGTGAGACTCTACTCCAGGTGGGGTTGCGCACCAAGGCCAAAGCCGATCGCCACCGGTCTAGGCCTCCCGTATACGTCGCTGGTCAAAAAGTGTGGCTTTCTA
The DNA here is from genome assembly GCF_965113295.1 of Leuciscus leuciscus. Taxonomy (NCBI): domain Eukaryota; kingdom Metazoa; phylum Chordata; class Actinopteri; order Cypriniformes; family Leuciscidae; genus Leuciscus; species Leuciscus leuciscus. The sequence goes on along the minus strand of NW_028118345.1, from coordinate 1,965 downwards.
CCAAGAACATTCCTCTCCGTTCCGTGTCTAATAAACTTGCTCCCAAATTCATTGGCCCGTTTACTGTCACCAAGATCATTAGTCCGGTGGCAGTCCGCCTCAACCTACCTCCAGCGTACAGGAGGATTCACCCCGTCTTTCATGTATCCAAAATTAAACCCGTATTTCATTCTCGTATTAATCCGCCAGTCCCAGTTCCTCCCCCGCCGCGACTCGTAGATGGGGAACCCACTTATTCGGTCAATCGTGTGCTGGACTCAAGGCGGAGGGGACGCGGATTTCAGTACTTGGTGGACTGGGAAGGTTACGGTCCAGAGGAGAGAAGTTGGGTACCTGCCAGAGACATTCTGGATCACTCCCTTATCGATGATTACAATCGGCAGGTAAGGGGGCCTGGGAACACCAGGAGGTGTTCCTAGGGAGGGGGGTACTGTCACGGTTCATAGATCCAATGTCTCTCTCTCGTCTCGTGCTTTGTTTGTTTACATGTGTGTGAGCGCGTGAGTGGGTGTGTCCGGCTTGTTATCACTGATCAGCGATCCAGCTGCAATCACTCATCATCAGCTGCAGCCCATCTCATCACAGTATATAAACTCACCACTTTCTCATCTCCCCTGTCAGATCGTTGTATGAAGTGCTTGTGTTGTGTCTGATCCCGTTCCCGTTCCTGTTCATCGTCTCCGTCCTGAGTTCCTGTGTTCCGGTCACCGTCTTGTGGATTCGTTTGATGTCAGGATTTAGTCGCCACTTCAGAGCACCCTGCACTTCTGTCTTCACCGTGTCTGGCCATCGAAGTCCCTGCGCCACAGCCTGCATCATCTTGGACTTTCACTATCATCATCATCAACATTATTTCATTCTAAATAAAGGAGTGTTTACTTGCAAATTGTTTCCTCGTTTCTGTCGTAACAGTTTATGCATCAGTAAATCAAGCCAGTGACTAAACAATCAACTTAACGTCGTTTCCCTTAGTAGGATGAAAATAATCTTATTTAAATTGTAATTAAATTATATAAAGAAAGCGATCAAAGAACGCTCCATTTCCAATTGCCCAAGCTGTCAATCAAACAGGGCGAGTTTATCTGGACACTTGCCAAAACTCGTTGAAATCAATCATCACAAAATCATGACGCTGTTACTATGTACAGTACAACGAAGCTCTTACAGCATTTACATCGTGTTTGCATTGTTATTTGGTGAAAGCCAGAGGTGTAATTTCATACGCGATCAACAGACTGTCTGTCATCTGCTCAATGCTCATCACTGCAACCTTTCATGTGATGGGAATAGATCATTATGATCTACTTTTCACGATTCCTTAATCTCAATAGCTGTAATAGTATAAATGTAGTAAGTTTTAGAGAGAGTTCCACATGTAATACTAGCTATTTCATATGCAAACATGTCAGCCAATCACAGCAGTGGGAGTTTACACTGAAGTCTCACAGCAGACACACGCCCCTTAAAACAGAGCGTTCAAATCAGAGGCTAAAATCAGGCTTGGAAAAATGCCTTTTATTTATAAATTATGAAAAATGTTGATGTTATAATCATACTAACATTATAAGGGCACCCCAGGAAACATTATAAAATAATCCAGTCTATGACCCCTTTAAAGGTCCCATGACATGAAATTTTCACTTTCTGAGGTTTTTTAACATTAATATGAGTTCCCCTAGCCTGTATATGGTCCCCAAGTTCCTAGAAATTTCAATCGGTGTAAATCGAGCTTTTGCTATCTTTCTCTGCCTTTAAGAAAATGGAGGCTCATACGCGCTGATCTTGAATCTCCTCCTTATGACGTCATAAGGAGGAAATGTTACCTCCCCTGTCTCTGCTTTGCCCGCCCAGAGAATATTTTCCGCCCATGAGAAAATGCGCAAGGAAGTAGGAATGCGCGCGCGCGATTTTAGTTTGTCCACGAGAGATATCATGGCTTTTGAGCGAGCGAAGCATAACAATTGC